>NC_044388.1:56119807-56419927 GCF_006542625.1 Nomascus leucogenys
CTTCTTTCCAAGAGCTGTGAGTAGTCATGAAAGGGTTTTAAGCAACTGTGGTGAGGATGGTAGGGGCTGCCTTGATCACACTTGGAAGGGATGCAGTAGACAGGGGGCCCATTTAGTAGCTGGGTTGAGAAATGGTGGTGGCTTGAATGGCAGAGGAGGTGGAGAGAAGCAAATGAACGTGAGAGAGATTCAGGGGGCAAACTGCCAACAAGACATGGCGATGGATAAGATGTGAAGGAGTGCCAGAGGGAGGCAAGATGCACAGGCTTCTAGCTTGCCAACCTGGAAGGAGGGCACCTTCTTCATTGAGATAGGGAACTCTAGGAAGCCCCCCACACCAGGTTGCTGGAGGGAGATTGTAATTGGCACATGCTCGTGTTGAGTTTGAGGTGTTTTTGAGACATCAGGGGGATTGTTGAGTAAGCTTTGGTTGACAGAGTTCTGGAGGCTGAAAGAGAGGTGGAGTAGGGATAGGACTTGGTGCTCTGTGTGTACAAAGTAACTGAAGCAGGCCAGGCACGGTGGCACACGTCTGTAATCCCAGCACTTTGGAAGGCTGAGGCGGGCAGATCACCTGAGGTCAGAAGTTTGAGACCAGCCTGGCCAACATGGTGAAACCCCATCTCTACTAGCAATATAAAACAAGCCAGGTGAGGTGGTGCACGCCTGTAGTCCCAGCTACCTGGGAGGCAGGAGAATCGCTTGAACCAGGAGGCAGAGGTTGTAGTGAGCTAAGATCACACCACTGTACTCTAGCCTGGGTGACAGAACAGGATTCCATCTCAAAAAAAGGAAAAAGAAAAAGAAAACAAAGTATAGATGAACTTGCCCAGGAAAGGAGTATAGAGCAGGCGAGACAGCCCAGGACTGAGTTTGCAGAAGAAACTAAAAGGGAGCAGCCAGAAAGGTAAGAGGAAAACCAAGAGTTCTGAGAAAGGGCTTGTCAAGAGGAAAGGCAATTACAGTTTAAAATACTGCTGCTGAGATCTCGGTAATATGAGATCCTAAAATATGAGAACTTGGCCATTGAACTTTGCAACATGGCGGTCACTAATCATCGAGATCCATTTGGTAGAGAGATCTAGGCAAGAGTCAAATAGGAAAGGGTCAGAGTAAAAATAAGAGATAGGGAAATGCAGACATAGGGTCAAGACGGCTTTTATGAAATCTGGCTGTGAAGGGGAGGAGAGAGAAAAGGTCTGCTCTGGAGAGGATGCACAGCAAAGAAGCGTTTGTGGCATTTGTATGATTAGAGAAGGAGAGATCTGAGTGTATATAAATATTCCCTGGGAAGGATCCAGTGGAGACAGAGGAGCTCACTCTCCAGGAGAGAGAATGGATGATTGAAAATGTAAAGTGGAACTATCTTCCCCCTAAGACTGTTGTGAAAATTAAATGAGATAACATGTAGTGTCCGGAGCGGTTGCTGTTCCTGTCCTCTATGACGCTGTATATTTTTATTGGGTCACTTCTAAGGTTCCATCTTTCTGGGTCTGAAAAGTCTTAATTATTTTTTATTCCTCTTTGCCACTTACTTTCCTTATATAGCAACGTGGTTTCTTTTCATTTAATTAGGTCCATTTTAATAAAGAGTATGGGAGTTTATAACTCAAAACAATTCGTAAGAACTATCAGATGCATATGATAAATCACACCAAGGGCCCAATAACCTGAATCCAGTGGTCTGCAAATAAGAGGTATTGCGAAAATTGTTAAGATTGACTTTCATGTTTCCCGCCTCCTTTCTCTTGTTCACAGTCCGAGATGATGTACATACTGTTTGCTGAGGCCTGATGACCTCAATACTCCTGACTGGGGAGACCCTCTCATTCAGTCCATTCCAAATAGTCAGCAGAGGGAGTTCACCTCTTCTTTGTGGAATGAGCATGGTCCTTGTCCTTTATTATTTGGTTTCTGTCTCCTAACAAATGACATTAAATGTTCCCTCATTCAAAACATCTTGCAGGCCTTGTGGAATTCTGGTCACTGCTGCCTTCCAAATGCCACACATGAGCCCTCAGGATGAGCCCTGCAGAGTTTCATCCTGTGGATAGGAAGATGTGTATTTGGGAACGAGGCTAAAGCCATGGCCAATTTCCCCAACATGCTTTCTATTTCTATTTTCGTTAATCTTTTTAAGTTCAATTTTTAAAATCATCTAAATGGATCTAAACATTCTTTAGCAATTTGCTTAAATCATCTTGTATATTATATAGAAATGTTAGGTGCATTTATTTCTAGCCTGCTTACTCTGTATTTCACATAGGAAGCAAAAATAGTCTTTCCTTCTTCCCAGTTTCCTTTTGTGATTGTTGACATTTTTTTACATTTCATCATTAAATTTATGACTTATGTTCTTGTACCTCCGCCCTTATTATCTAAGTCCATCCTGTCTATTTTTAAGGAATATGAAAGTATGAAAGTAATCTTTAGTGCCAGTTCTTTCCAAATGAATCGACTGTCTTTTCATAGTGCTTGATGGGTCTGTGTGTAGGCGTCTGAGTGTGTGTAGGCGTCTGAGTGTGTGTATGCATCTGAGTGTGTGTTCAAATCATGTGACAGTAAAGTGTTCACAGTGTTATCACAAGTGTTATTGCAAAATAAAGCTTCTCTGTGCCAGGATAAATTTTTTAAAAATTCATGTCTCAATTCAGATATTTTTTTCCAGAGTTGCTTTAAAAAAAAAAATTAACACATTTGGCAAAATTCACTTTTTCTTGCAAACTCCTTTGAACTTTAAATGACAATGTTTTATATGAGCAAGGGGGAAGATCAAACACAAAAGAGAAGGAAGTGTAGTAAGTTGATCTTGGACCATACTTTGAAGTGGTCTGTTTTCTCAGTAGGATGCTAACCTACAGCTAATAGGAGCAGCTGAGGGAAGGAGGGACCAGCTGTCCCCACGGAGCTTGGCAGCCTTCTACCTTGGGATTGCACAGTCACCTCCTCCTTGCTGGGGCTGCAGAGTTTATGCTGAGGAAGTGAAAGAAGGTTTTGTGTTTATTACAGTTTGAGGTGTACTTTTCACTCCAGGAAGGGGAAGCCCCTAGAACTTCTCCCATTTGGCAAGGGGTAACCAACACTTTCAAACTAAGAAGTGTAGTCATGGAGATGAGAAGGTTTAGATGAATTCTGATCTCCCAGCCCCAAGCACCTGTTCCAGGTAGCTAGATGCAGGGGGCCCCTCAAGGTTGAAGGTGTGTGGTAGTACACCAGATAGCTTTTATGGTGGTCCGCTTTTAGTATTTTATAAAAAGTGACTAGTACTTGTCTTCTACCCACTAGTGTCATAAGAAGCAAAGAAGATAGCGGGTCTACTAAGTTGGGTGTTCTTCAAATAGATGATATTTTAAAATGCAAGGAATTATTGCCGTAATTAATATAGCTGGGAGTGTGGTGGCTAATTTGCTTGTTTCTCTCAATTTCTTTTGATGTGTCATAACTGAGTGCTTGTTTGTAGCTTCCTTTGTAAATCAGAAGAGTTATTTGGTGTTAGAAACTCAGAATTGTCAGACACAGTAAGATTGGTTGTATTTTATTACAGGATTTAATGTCAAGCCTGTCATTTTGAGTGATGAGAAACTGGGAAAGGCGTCCTTTACTGACATAGTAGGAGAAGGAGGCACTTTTGTTTTCAACTCCAATTTGGTCTGAAGCTATTAAAGGAATAAATGGAGGTCGTGTAACATGTTGATTTTAGACTCTTCCCATGTCTGCTGCTAGAAGGAGTGTGAGGAGCAGCTTGGTATTTTGTTGTGTCTTGCAGACTTCTTTTGCCTTAAAAAAAAAAAAAGTCTGTTTATGGAGGGGGAGGACATGGCTGAAAAAACACTTGTACATAAAACAGCTGTTAAGCGAGTCTCCACACACTGAGATCAAGAGAACGTGAAGAAATATGTCCTTCCGAGGACCCTTTTGCCAACTTGGAGCCTCCTTCAGAAAATAAATACAGCCACGCTACAAGTTTCTGGTAACTTAGTTACTGAAAAATAAATTGAGCTACTTAGACCCTTGAACCTCTATTTAAAAAAAAAAAATCTCTGAATTCTATTGCAGTGATGCAAATGAAGCCAGAGAAACTATGCAGAATGTTTCTTCGCCCTTTTATTAATGAATGTGCCCCCTAAGAGTCCTGAAAATGCCGGAGGCAGATGCCCCGGCCGCCTAGTAGAGGGAAAGCAGGTACACGCGTCTTTGGTCTCTAAGCTCCATCTGCAATAAGGAAAGATTGCCTGATGGTGAAGTTTACTCTGGATTTTTTTTTCCTTCTCCGTGACTTGCTGTGGTGAAGGACAGTTGTGCTCAGTGGCTTCCAGAAAAGCTGGACGTCCCACCATGATGGCACATCTGGGCACACCACACCTCTTCTCTCCACTACTGGGAACACTGGAGAGGACTGACTGCCTGTGGCATATGCTCTGTGCTTGGAGTGTTGCTTATGAAAGATGAGGCCCCTTTAAAACCTCATGCTCACACTTAGAGAATTCTGGTCGTGTGCTGCAGATGTTTTACAGTTTATTTCCAAACAGCTGCTTTTCCCTTCTTTAGTCTGTTTTTTTTTTTTTAATAAAATCCCTCTGGAAACCTTTCAGCTCACATCCTTGGCAATGCTTCCTTAGTACAAGTCCTTGCATTCTATGCCATGACATTCTCCCAACCAGCACCTGTTACTATAGGCAGGCCATCGATTTAGCAGGTTGCGGTTCTGTGAGTTAGAAGTAATATTGTGTATGTGGATCAGAACTGTAGATTCAATCAGCCTAGAACAGAGAGCTCCCAGTGACAAGCCCTCCCTAGCATTTCATGAGAATACACAGAAAGAAGAAGGAAAAATTTGACTTATAATGTATGAGTCTCACTCGGAACATCAGGTAGAAAAGCCCCATGCAGGTGACTCAATCCAGGGTCAAAGCAGGGAGGGTTTCCCTGAGGGTACAGCCATTTGACAAGTTTGTCCCATTTCAAACTTCCCCAGCGGCCAGCTGTCAATAATATCTTTGACCTTCAGAGGTAGGAAGAGCAGGAATAATTAAGATCCACAGATGATCCCCAAAGCCTGGTGATGATTTTCACATCCTTCTTTCTCATGATCGTTTTCCCCAGAGCTGCCATTTCTCTAAACTAAAGTGACGAGTTTAAGTTCAGCCTCCTTTTGTTTCTTTTCCAATAATCCTCTGATAAAGATATTAGGAAGAAGTAAAAGTCCAATTGAAGAGGGCAGTATCAGGGAGGGAACAGAAGTAAAGAGTTTGGGAGATCATTCCTTGAATAACTAAGTGTTGATCGGCTCTTAGGAAAATGTGTTGATTTGTCTTCTGGCCAGTTGTACATATGCAGCTACACCATCTGTACTGAAAAATATGCATGAACTTCTCTGGAAGCGCCTGAGTGAGTCAGTGTCTGAAAAGGAGCTACACCTCTAAAACAGTTATCAAGTATTTAGGGATGAGGTGCTGCAAAGCCAAGAGAGTGAAAACAATCCTTAAAGGCGTGTTTGGCCAGCTCTCAAAAATCTTAGACAGTTGCAACACAGTCCTTGGGTCAGACACTGGATTTTTCCCATTCATGTACTTTTTTGACAGATGAATTGTTGCAGGCTGCAAAAAAAGCTCGAAGAGGAATCTGTTAGACTCCTCACTCAGAACAGGGATCTATTTGCTTGCAATCCTGTTAGCAAACCAAGGTGCCATTTGCTTTGTGTGGTGTGCTACTTGGCCACTTTTTCTTAGCCGTGGCTGCTCTGTCTGAAACGGTTATGGTCTCATTCAGCTCTAGCATATTTGCCTGTTAGGTTGGAATGAAGATTCTCAATTTAGTGAATACTAGACACTAGTATAACTTCCCTGAATTCCTGCCTCTCAACTTCTATGGAATGTTTATGGCTTTCATTATAGTAATAACAAGATTTCTTGCACAAAAACTCACTTGACCTTGGCACTTTCTTTCTAGAGCCATCCTTCCTTTTTGCTGATTGGTGGGTTTACATTTATTTTTGGCATGACTCTTTCACCTTCTGGATTTCTGACTATGGTAGATTGATGTTTTTTTTTTTTTTTTTTTAAACACAAGTCATTTTGATGAAACAATCAACCCAGCCTGATATAACTTTTAGTTTCACACCACATGTAATAAATGTGACCCTTTAGAGATACTAGAAACTGATGATGAATGTTTAGTTACAAGAATAGTTCAGACCCTCAGGTATGGGCAGTCTTTGCACAACTCTGGAATATATTTCTTGAATCACTGGAAGAAGATGGAGTCCTTGGAAACATGTTGTCAGGGGCTCAATTACCTTTAGACCTTTAAGTGTTCTTGGCCAAAGGCTTGGTAGTAATTATTTGAGGGCATTAGTGATAGACCCACATGTTAAGGCTGTAGCTCAAACCAAGAGTCATCATAAGCATCCAATGTGGAAAGAACTGGGGATCATACTTCAGTCTTTCCAGCCAAACTATGTGTACCATCAGTAACTTAAGAAACACAGTGTATGCTATTGTGTGCTGGTACACAATGGGGAAAATGACTGGCTGCCTTCAAATACTGTCTTCTAAGTCTAGGCTCAACAACGGTGGACCCCTTCATATGTTTTTATGCCGAGAACTAAAGAATTTTAAAAATAAACTTGGATAGTTTTAAAGGGTGTAATATCCTATGAATTGTAACACTGTATATCTGCTTTAAGTGTTTTATCAAAGAGTCAAAGTTATGGACTTTTCTCCTTCATACTTGGAAAATGTCCATCATTGTAAAACAGATGGCAGCAAAACCAGTCCTTAGGATGAAGCAAATCAGAAGGAGTGACTTTGTTTTTAAAATTTAAGTAAACGTGTTAACATGTCATTTCAAATAATCATCTTGCTTCTGAATTAAAATTCCTAAGATATGTAGATAGAAAAGGCAGTGAGTTTGTCACCTGGTAGAAATAAGATCCCTCCCCACTCCTTATTCCATCCTATGTCTATTTTTTTTTTTTTTTTTTAAAGTGTTACGTGCTTTGCTCTCCAAGGCGCTTCCTCAGGAATGCATTCTCAAATTACTCCTTATATTTGGCAACCCAAGGAGCTTTTTCCTCCAGCTTTATTGAAGTATAGTTGACAACTAATTGTATATGTTTAAGGTATACAACTTGATGATTGGCATATGTATACATTGTAAGATATCCCGTACAATCAAGTAACGTATCCATCACCTCGGTGTTAACTATAGTCAGCATGCTGTATGCTAGACCTTCAGAACTCGTTCATCTTGCACAGCAGGGATTCTGTACCCCCAGCCCTACGTCTCCCCAAAGGCTTTACTACACTGGTCAGTAAAGGAAGAGGAGGAAAGGAGAACTGAACGAGCAATCTCAGGCTGATCGCTTTTAGGAAAGAGTTCATATGGAAACTGAGGTTCTGGAAATGTAATCTGCTTTTAAGAATCAACCACACCTATGCCTCCTCCAGAAAATCTTTGTAGTGCATGACTCTTACCAGGCGTATATGTAGAGGAAAAGGTCAAAGAAAAACATTTCCAAAGATACTGTGAAAAATAAAATTGTATTTTATCATAGAATTATAAAAAAGTATAACTGGGGAAGTTTAAACATCGAGAGAAAAATGGAAAGAAGAATGAGACCCATGAGACGGTAATTCATATGAATCATTGATGTGAAAATATGTGGATGATATTGAGGGACAGACGGACAGACAGGCTGGCAGGTGCTCCTGGAGTCTCATGGAGAGGGGGTCACTTGTTCCCAAGCAGCCAGTTCCAAAGTGTCTTGACAGCTTCCTTTCTGGAAGTACTCCGGGCTGGTTAGTAATTATTTCCCAGCTTATGGGATTTCTTAGACTCTCCCTGGCTGGCGTTTTAAAAATGAGTGACCCTCCTATCCTTTCAAGACGAAGCAGGCTCTTTAGGCCCTCTGATACCCCTTGCCAGCCCGCACTGTGAAAGAGGCCGGGCAAGGATCAGACTACACTGGTCGCGGTCAAGAGATCTTTATTGGAGGTATCCAGCAGAGAAGGAAGAGAAGAGAGGAGAAGAGAGAGAGCTGCTGGTGTGCTGGGTTTTATATCCCTTGGGCCTACGTGGGGTGGGCCCAAGGGAAGGCAGGAGATGCATCTTTCTGATTGGCCCTCCTTTGGTGGGTTCAGACAGTGCCCGGTCAAGGAGGGGAGAAGAACCCGGAACCGGCGCCATTAAGGTACCCCTGTTACCTAACACACTGAGCCTGTGGGACCTAGAGACAGGCAGCTTTTCACACCTTCTGGATTGCTGATTATGGTAGACTGATTTTTTTTTAATAAAATCAAGTCATTTTGATGAAATGACCAACTCAGCCTGATACAACTGGGTCTGCTGCACGAGCAGGCTGGCTGAGTTCTGTGTCCGAAGACCTGGGCCTGCTCTGTTGCTCCTTCTCAGGGTTGCCAGTGCTGCTTGGCACTGTTCCGTGTCTGTGGAGGTGTTGTCTAGGGCTGTTCCCACTGTCCACTTTCTGTGAGCAATACATGCCCCCTGCTCCTTTCCAGAAACCACTTGTATTTTACTAATTGCTACAGTCAGATTTCTGAACCTGAGCTGCTTATTTTGATGCTGGCTTGAGAACACACACACAAGGCTGGGTGCAGTGGCTCATGCCTGTAACCCTTGCACTTTGGGATGCGGCAGCAGGTGGATCTCTTCTTTAGCCCAGGAGTTTGAGACCAGCCTGGGCATCATGGTGAAACTCCATCTCTACCAAAAAAAAAAAAAAAAAAAAAAAAAATACAGAAACTACCCAGGCATAGTGGCAAACTTCTGTAGTCCCAGCTACTTGGGAGGTTGAGGTGGGGAGATGACTTGGGCCCTGGAGGTGGAGGTTTCAGTGAGCTAAGATCGCACTGCACTCCAGCCAGGGTGACATAGTGAGACCCTGTCTCAAAAAGAAAAAAAAAAAAAAAAAAAACACACACACACATACACAGCTGTTCTTGTTGGGGTGTATGTATATTGTTTGTTTTCAAGTAAGCTTCTCTGCCTCCTGCCCTTCTACTGGATGATAATTTTTCTAACATCTAGCAGGGACAGCAGGTTGATGGTGTTGGCAGAATTTGTCCGTAGCATCATGGTCCTTGAGGCTTTTGTAGTACAAACAAAACAGAATACCACACAACTACCAGTTCTCTCACTCCACAGGACGTCGCCACATGGCCCAATACTCCTTCTTTGCAGGTCTGTCCTTGTCACACGGAGGACTCTTAACATGATTGACTCTGTTGGGTCAATTTCTACTCCCAGCTCTTCTAGCCTCACAAATCCACTTATCTCCCTTTCCATGTGCGTGTTCGAGTCCACCCTCACTGTAGGCTCCTTCCCAGGAGCATTTTTATACACACTCAAATCTGTCTTACAGAAACCTCCCTTGGCCCCTTCCCCCTAAAGCACATGTGTTCTCTCCCCTCTCGTCAGACAAAATCCAAAAGTATTGTCTACACTCATACTTGCCTTCCTTCTCTTCTGCTCCCTCGACTCCCTTGCCTCTGGTTTACCCCACCAGAGGGTGGAGGGGCCACGCTCACTTGCATGAGAGGATGGCAAAGTTCCTTCTTTCTTAAAATATGTGACTTCTACATCATCCCAGAGCAAATCACATCCTGTTCCACTACTTACTTAACTAATGTCAACAACTTTGGATGATCCTAAAGCATTTTCAGTAGACCCGTGAGTCCCTTCTCTGTGTTTGCGTCCCCTCCCACTGCTTCGGTGAGATGGCTCAGTGACTCTTTCATTGCTACATCTTCTTCCTGTGGGGAGCATCTTCCCCTAGCTTCTGTGCCACCCCATCTCTGTCTGTCACCTCTACAGTCACTGCCTCTGGCCCCTTAAATGTTAGTGTTTTTCAGGCACTGCCCTTGGCTCTCTCTGCTTCTCCATCTTCATGGCAACCTCACCTCCTCCCAGCGCTTCAGTTGGTCCTTCCTTGAGCTGCTGCCGCTTAACCCAGAATCCTGTCTCTGGAACTTTTGACTCTCCTAATGGCACTCTGAACATCACTACCTGGAAGTTGCAGAAGCCCCTCAAATTCAGCATGTAGGAAACTTATTTCATCATGACCCACATGCCTGCCCCTCTTTCTGTGTTCCCTCTCCAGCAAATGACATTGCTAGGTACTCAGCTTCCTAAGCCAGCAAAAAGGGCTTTATCTTAGATTCCTTCCTATCTGTTGTCTTATCCCCAGTTTCAATTGCCAAATCACATCCATTCTACCTCAATATATTTTATATCTGTCTACTTATTTTTATCCTTTCCCACCCTTTGCCTCCTACTTAAGAATCAAAAACCCTGAAAGACTTCCTTGACCTCATGAGAACAGGTTAGATTCTTGTATCAGTCAGAGAAACAGGACCAATTGGATGGATGGATGGATGGAAACTTATTTTAAGGAATTAATCACGAGGCTGACAATTCAAAATCCATATTGCGGGAGGAGGGTGCTAATTATTCTGAATCTGTAGGGCAGGCTGTAAACTCAGGCAGGAGGTGATGCTAAAGTGTTGAGGTAGAATTTCTTCTTACCTGGGAAACCTCCATTTTTGCTCTGAAAGCAACTGGGTGGATAACCCCTACCCACATTATCAAGGGTGGTCTCCTTTGCTTAAAAGTAACTGATTGAGGATGTTAACCTCATTTATAAAACACCTTCACAGCAACACCTAGATTAGTATTTGATTACATATCTGGGGACTGTAGCCTTGCTCAGTTGACACTAAAACTGACCCTCACAGGTCTCCCTCTGGGTGGATGTTCCCACACCACACATCTTCTAACCAGTATTTTACTATATTGAAGTGGGCTGTGTACTCACCTGTGTCCCCTACTGGACTGCAGGCAGGTATTACGTCTTGTCCACCTAATGGCTGCGTAAAATAGGAATACACACAGACATACCCAACCCTAACAGATGCAAACACATAGGCACACAGGCATACCCAGATGTGTGTACATACCTGAAAGTGAATGAATGAATGTTCTTAGCCTTCTGTTTTTTCATGGATGGTCTGTAGGAAGCAACATTCCAATAATGCAGAGCCAGTAACAGAGGACACTTGATGGCAGGGAATGGTTGTCAGATATGAACAATGTTTCAGTGGGCCTACAACCAACATGTGGAAGTTGACTAGCCTAAGCCTGAATTCAGCCATAGCAAACAAACTGCAAGAGGGAAACCAAGGAAAAGATGAGCCCCTTTGCAGCTGAATGTTTCATACTCAAGGGTCTAGTAACATAAACTATTGTCTACCATGTATCAGATGCTCAAATATAGTTACATGATTTTTTCATTATGTAGCAACTATGCATTTTCATGTCACAAACTTGCAAGAAATAGAATTTCTTTATTATCTTATAAATTGGTTTGTCTCACATGTCCCACTTCTGCCTGACGGGAGAAACTTCATATGGTTAATGACAGGAAAACTCAGTAGATTAAGAATTTTTTTCGGGTAAGTCTTAATATTCCTGTAGATGAATGGATAAACAAACTGGCACATCCAGATGATGGGCTATTATTCAGCACTAAAAAGAAATGAGCTTTCAAGCTACAGAGGGATATAGAGTTTGCTCTACATATTATTAACTAAAGCCAAACTGAAAAGGTTACATACTATATAGTTCCAACTGTACAACATTCTGGAAAAGGCAAAACTGTAGACACAGTAAAAACATTAGTGGTGGCCAAGGGTTTGGGGGAAGGAGGGATGAATAGATGGAGCCCACATGATTTTTAGCACAGTAAAAATACTGTATGATACTACAGTGGTAGATGCATCTCATTATACGGTTGCCCAAACCCATAGACGATACAACACCGAGAGTGAACTCTAATGTCAACTGTGGACTTTGGGTGATAATGATGTGTCTGTGTAGGTCCACCGATGATAACTAATGTACCACTTTGATGCAGGATGTTGATATGGGGGAGGCTGTGCTTGGTGGGAGGCGGACAGGGGGCATATGAGAACTCTCTGTATCTTGTGCTCAGTATAGCTGTGAACCCAAAAGTGCTCTGAAAGATAAAGCCTATTAAAAAACAAAGTCTTATTAGTCCTCCTCCATGGGATTGCATTTCATTTATGGGGAGTTCACATGGCTTCAAAGAAGTGAGAGGCGTGTGACCATCCTCAGTCAACATCATTCCAGATATCCACGGGCTATTCAGTCTTCTCATCTTGTCCCCAGGCACTGCCTTCCCTCCACCCTGATGCCTGCTGATGTGTCTGTGTTTCTGCCTGAGACCCAGCCACCTAGTCCAGGCTCACATCTGCTGCTCTCGTACTGCATGGCATTTTCAGAGCTGCCAGCTGCCTATTCCCAAGCACAGGATCCACAGGCCTATCTGGGAGTTCTGTTGCTCTCATTAGCAAGCTCTGTCCATGGGTAAGGCTCGTACTCAGAGGCCTGTGGCACTGATGCTCTTCACTCTTGCTCCTTATGGCCCCTTGACTTGGAGATTCTTTTTGTGTCTGGGAAGGAGTGGAGGGAGGTACACCTGGCTCAGCATGTGTTCTGTCAAACCTATTACTTATCAAGGGTCTTGACTCTTGAAACTCGAAAGCCAAAAGTTGGGCCGTTTGGTTCTCTTGTTCTGCTGTAAGGATTTCTCTCTGGAATAATGGGTTGCTTCATGTCTAGTAGCCCAGATAGAAAAAGTGTCATGGGGTAAAAACAAGAATGTACACTTCGGGAGGCCAAGGCAGGAGGATCCCTTGAGCCTAAGCCTGGCAACATAGCCTCTCTACTAAAAATTTTTTAAAAAACAGCTGGGTATGGTGGCTCATGCCTTTAGACCCAGCTACTCCAGAGGCTGAGGCAGAAGGATTGCCTGAGCCCAGGAGTTCCAGGTTGCAGTGAGTTGTGATAGTGCCAGGGCACTCCAGGCTGTGTGACAGAATGAAACCCTGTCTCAAAAGAAAAAAAAAAAAAAAGGAGAAGAATGTAAAGGGTGTGGGAAAGTAATATGTTAGTTGATACCTTACAATAAATTTGCCACATTTACAACCTTAGGAGATCGTATTCTCAGCCCTAGGTTGAAGGTGAGGAAAGGTGATGCAGGGAGTTGGAAGAGCTTTCACTTGCCCAGGGTCATAAGTGGTAGGACAGGGATTTGGACACAGGTTGGTCTGACTTCACTGTGCCATACTGCTCATAAGAAGAGAATGTGGAGGAACGATCACTTTCTAAGGGACACCCAACAGTGTGAGAAGACCCATTTATAGTATTTCTGAATCCTAGAAAGGCTCTCCCTATTCTACAGAGAAATATTCCAAGACCTCAGGATTCCAATACTATCCATGGGAACACAGGAGTCCTTGACAGGAAATATTTATGTTTTTCCAGAGTTTATTAAATTGCAAAATAACAGCCACCCAGTTAAAGAAGGAAAGCATGTTGTACATCTCTTTGCCAGGCACTGGAGATAAAGCTCCTGCTGTGTGCTGGGTTTTGCAGACATAAAAGAAATGAAGCATAGTCCCCGTGTCTGCAACCTTTCATGGGGAAAAACACAGAGGCAGGCAATTTTCATTCATCCCCACTCTGAGATTGTGAAAGGGGCATGCGCAAGGGCAGCCAGAACCCCAAGGAAGGACCCTGGCCTGGTCTGAGATGGTCAGTGTTGGTTCTTGAAGGACAGTGTCAAGTCCTAAGAAGAAGGAATTGGCCTAGGAAGATGATCTAGAGAGTGTGACTGGGGAGTGCTCCAGGCTGAGGGGCTGGAGGAACAAAGCAAGGCAGTGGTAAAACAGCCCTGTTAGTTCAGGGATCCCCAAGGCAGAGGGATGTGGCTGGACACAGAGACAAGGTCCTGGCTACAAAGGGCTAGTTTGTCATGAAGCCACTTAGATTCAACCCCACAGCTGATGATAAGCCATTGAGGGAGTTTAATCAGGAGCGATGTGACCAGACTTGTGTTTTTAGGTACACTGCTGGGTGGCAACAAAGAGAGTGTATGGGATAGAACTTGGAGAAGGAAGGCCATCACATTGTCCAGCAGAGAGATGAGGGCCTGGGCTAAGGTAGGGGTGGAACAGATTGAGAGCAGAAGACAAAGCCAGAAAACCCGGGGGAAGTCAAGTGAATGGAACTTAGCGCTGATTGGAAAGGGGAGAGCGATGGTAGGGAATGAGGTGTTGAAGATGACTCCTGGGCACCCATCTTGAATGTGTGGGTGGATGGAAGCGCCTCTAAATGAGTTAGAGAGTGAGGAGCAAAAGTAGATTTGGGGGAAAAGATGATGAGTTCAGTTTGACATATGTTGAATTTGAGGTATCCTTGGGAGATAGCAAGTAACGCAGTTGGAGTCAAATCTATCATTTGTAAGAAAAGTGATAGAGATTTAGGATTGGAAGTCTATAGCCTGGAGTAAGAGTTAACACCGTAAGGGCAGATGAGATTGCCCAGGGAGAGCACCCAGGGTAAAAATGAAATAGTTCTTGAGATAGACAAAGAAGCAAGCAGTGAAGAGGATCCTGGGGAGGAGGTTGGACACAATCAGACATTTATGGAATGCCAAAAATGGAGGAGGCCAGTGGGATCAGTAATGTCACATTCTGCAGAGAAGTCCTTAAAAAGAAGAGTGCCATCTGGATTGCCAGAGGGAACACATTGGTGGCCCAAGGGAGGAATGTTTTGGCAGATTTTATGAGGACGAAACCAAACTGCCACCCTTGTGGCCAAGATGGCCTTGATCCTGTCGCAGGAAAGTCCCTTCTGTGCTTGGTAGAAGAATAATACTTTTTTCACCCTGTCCCCCACACTGTTGCATTAAGCATGCTAAATAGCATTACCCCCTTCCTCATCTATAGGAATATTAATTTTAGGCTTTGTCTTGCTGTCACAATATTTTAACTAATTTTTCCTAAGTTCTTATCAGGTACATAATGAACATTCTAATTAGAAAAAAACCGTCCGTATGCCCTAAACCTTAACTCTGAGGGTATCTTCATAGTGAAGAAGTTTCTATTTTGCCAGAAAAAAAACGATACTTATAAAATAAATGTTTTCTCTTTTACTGCTTAGTAGAACCAATACATAATGGAATTTTAGTTTCATTTCATACAATATTTACTCTGTAAGCAAATTAAAGTGACTTTTTTTTAAACAAAAGAAGGTTGCTGTATTCACCATTGAATCAAATCTTTAGATTTCCAAATTAGTGAACTAATTCTGTGAAATAATCATCTTATTCATAGCTATTCAAATCTTTCTGGATAATTCATTCTGTTTCCCAGATATCGGCACAATCATAGGCTCATAAACAGAACTCCAATGCGTTGTTTCTGTTTCTCTTTGTCATGTGATTTAGGGTTTATTTTTGTTTGTCAATTTAAATTGTAAGAATTTAGATCTCAGTGTCTCCTTGAAAGAATACTTTATTAAGTACTACCTATTTGTAATATGTTTCAATGTAGACTAACCAACCCAATAATGAGTATTTGGTAAAGCAATAGGAAACTTTGCAGTAACTACAACAAATATACGTCATCATACTCTTTGTGGAGATGACACGCTGGAAATTTCAGGTGGTGCTTATTTTTAAATGTATGCTCTATTTAATGTGTCCCTAAGTTCTCAGTCTCCAAAATAAATCTAACACGGGCAGCACCCCCCTCCCATCCGCCACACAAAACATGAGCTGTTACACATCCCGAGCAATGAAGTGTATAGTCGCTTCAACTTTCTCTTGGCATCCGAGGCTGAGGAGCTAATATTCTAAGAGGTGATGTATTTTAATCCTAATAAGCACCTAAGAATTCATTGAGTGAAAAGTTAAGGTTAGCAATCAACCTTGGCAAACTGATGCTTATAAATTATACCAATGTGAAATTCTGTTTGAGGTGAGAAACAAGAGTGGGTGCTGAGAGGGAGTAATAAACCATTCAACTGCAAATGGCGACATTTCATCACACCACTGTTCTCATTGGACATTATTCACAAGCATACTTTTGATTTATTTTTCTCAGTGGGTCTGTAAATCTCTTTCTTGGAGTACAAATTGCATGAGTAGTAAGTTCCATGTGCCAGGAGATGGCTTGGTTCATCTCTTAAACCTTGACTTTATTAATAACAGCAACAAAAAGAAGAGACCGATGCAAGTTTTAGAGAACCTCAAAATGAAAAGCAAATTTATTCTAGATTCCACCTTTTTGTTTTATGTGTATTTTTCTTTTACTAAACAATCTTATCTGGTAATTTGTTCCATCATGATGCTTTGAGAAATGTAGAAACTGGTTATTGAAAAGATCAGATGTATATGTTGGTTTGTCCTTCCCCTAAGATAGGGTGACTTCTACTGCCATTGTGTTGTAGATCTTGTGCTTCCGTCATTCTTTCCGTTAAGCTAAATATGCTCTAGTACTCTCTATGAGTCTAATCTTACAGTCTGTTAACTAGTTGACTTGTTTGGTGGGGTGTGAAGTACCAAGGAGACCAAGTCTTGGATTTAATGATGACAGAAGTCAACCTATATTCCACATATGTCCATATCTCTGTAGAGTCCATTAGGCTTTTTGTATTTGAAGGCCACAAGGTATACCTTTAGGCCACTCAGCCAAGTTCTTGCCATGAGTCACGAAGTAGAACCAGATGTAAGACCAGAAGATGAAGACTCCCAGCCCAGCGGGGGCCACAGGGATGGTCTGGACCACTTTCCTCACCTTACTGATGGTGAACTGAAGCCAAAAGAGGTCAAGTCCCTGTTCGCAGTCATGCAGCCCCTTAGAGTTCATCTGGGTGACCACCCTTCCAGTCCAGCAACTGTTTCTGATACAGTGTGCATGGGCATCTCAGCAAATATCTCACATCATTTTTGCAAATGAGCAAAACCACACTAATTTAGGGTTCGTGTTCTACCTGTTCCCAACAGTCTGCTTCCTACTCCCAATGCCAGTGACATTTTGCCAGTCCCATTCATCTTGGGGACAATCCTCAGATGTTCCTTCCATACTCACTCACTCGGCACTGCTGCTTGCCACACACTGTGCTTTGGCTGCAGGAACAAGGACAGACCTCCCCCTGTTCAGAAAAACTATTTCAAAATAATCCTCGCCACCACACCACATGTAGCATAAGGAAAATTATAAAGTACTTCCCTTAGACTTAGACTTTGTAATAACCAGCTCAGGAACCAGAGAAACCCCTGCTAGGGTTAGAGGTGACTTTATTTCACAGATTCCATGGCCAGACGCCAGAGTGATAACAGAGAAACTCGGAACGTGGTCACCGGTGGGCCTTCTGGCAGGCCTAGGGAGATTGGATCATCTCATTACATCATTTTTAATTATTACCTCTTGACCTCACTCACTTTCTCTCACCACATCATGTACTGGTTTTAATTGGTCAGTAGCCGAAGAGTAACAAGCTTACTCGAACTTTCCAACATAGAACATGAAAACTTTGGCTACTGTGAATTCCAAGGCTTTGGATGGCAAAAATCTGGCAATGACTCCAAAGGAGGGAGAGAGGAGAGAGCAGCTTGTTCAACGGAATAACCTCATTTTAAGGCTGGAGTGCCAAGCTAATTTGTTAAAATTACTATACTCCATTCTCAATTATCCATCTCAAGGTTTATTTATGTTGTGGATTTGTGATGGTCGCCACATCTCAGCCAATCAAAGTAGGGGACAGGGTCAGGTGCTAAATCAGTAATTCTCTGTCAAGTAGAATTGAGAAAACTGCTAGTCACTTAGATTAATTCAGGGAAGTCCTGTTCAGATTATTGAAAAGATCAAAGTTATGATTTCTTTTTTCAAAGGAGGGCTATTTGATTCCAACTGAATGTTAATGTGCCAGTTATTTAACTCTTCTGGGCCTTCCTTATAAATAAGGAGTATAGACCATGATGAAATTAAGGTCTCTTCCAGGCAGGCATCCTATAAGAATAGAACTATTACTTTGAAATACCTACAGCAACAGATAATGAGCTGGCAGAGTAGTCCTTACCACTCAGCTTAGTTTAATAAATAAGCAGCCATGATTTATAGTTGACAAGAGCACCAGCCAAAATCTATTCTCCTTGACTTATAGTCACACTGTTTATAAAAAAAAAAAAAAAAAAAAGATAATGTATCTGGTGCTTAAAAGCGTATTATCATAGAGTCTTTAAAACTTGAAAGGATCTTGATTTTATTCTCTACTCTCATTCACAGTTGAGCCTGTGCCCTGACCTAGGTGTCATCTGCATTTGCTTAAGGAACCGATCACTTACTGATAGGTGGAAATGTTGAAGGGTCAGGTGTCATCAATAAGCATACATTCCAAAATCATGAAGTCTTGAATTGATGAAGTTCTACTGCACGGTTCTTTTGGAGTTGTTTATATTAACTTTATCAGGGTATCTTCTCTCATCCAAAAGAGATGAGTGTTATTACGATAAAGAAAGGGGTGTGTGTGTGTGTGTGTGTGTGTGCTAAAAGAAGCCACCTTGGCATATGATTTCTTCCCTCCTCACATACCCACTTCCAAACATGTCAGATTTACTGCAATCCTTTATCTCAGATGCCTGTACTATAAAATGGGATAATCCTTATCTTTCCTACTTCACATTGAGTAGTGGAGACAAATGAGATAGTAAATAGGAACATTCTTTGAACTCTTACGGAGAGAGCTTTTAAATACAGACTTTAAAAAAGAGATAATTCTAGTGGAAAAATTTGTAGATAATCAATAATGTCCATAAAATGTTACATTAGATCTCACATCTTCACAGAATGGCCTTTGTCCTTGTAGCCTGAGTGTCTCACAAAATCTCTAACATTTATATCCTGAAAAAGCTCTTAACTCTGTCCCCCCCTGCTGCCCATGGTGTCTGGGAGGCCCAGTCTAAACCATATCTGGGTGGCAAGGTCTTTGTTCTCTTCTTATTAAACTCTGGGGGTTTGATTGTAGCTCTCCCCTACTATAAAAGCACCTTTCTTTTCCTCTAGGGTTTGAGGATGGATTGATATATTTACTTCTAGTTATCCTGGGGTTCCTTTTATTGTTCCATCTTATTTCCATATGCAGGAGCATGATAGAAGTATTTATTGGACTTTGTTTTACAAACCAACCAATAAATTGATTCATTAAAGCTTCATTAATATAAAGAAATTATATTTAACCCACATTTTCTAGGGTTCTAGGGCCAATGATTTGTCATTTGAACTGGCTACGGTTAGGTATTTGGGCTGTGGTCATATAAAGCAAAGCAGAGGGGGGGGCCACATGTCTTTGACCTTGGCTTCAGTCAGTCAGGTTGGTCAGTTCCACCATGTGTACTTCCGTGAGAGCTTGCCGCAGGTACCTAAGCTTTTCAGAACTGAGACTGTTCTCATCTGGCCGCTTAATTTGGAGGAAGATATGTATCTCAGTTCCAGAATGTAGTAACGAAGGCAAAAATGAAGCAAAATATTTCTAAATTATCTCTCCTGAACAAATGAATAGTATTCGTTCACTTTGGGTGGCTTGGCATCAACTTTTTAAGACAGCATTTATTAACTTGAACTGAATCCTCTTAAAAACTTTCTTGCATAATTTCCAAACTGCTTTATTTACTGTTTTCTTGAAGACGAGTCCTCTTGCTTTTGGCATTGGCTGATACTATTGGACTTCAATCCAGTGCTCCATCGCTGAGTGGTGACGCACTGAGAAACTCGATAGAGAAGCACCTGCAGTGAGTGACGCTTGGGTGGACTCTGCCAGGCTGGATCTGAATAAATCCTTAAGAGCAAACCCAGGTGAACAGGAAATCATTTCCTTCTGGTCAACACTGAGCTCTGAGATCCACAGTGATCAAGTGCTGAGGCCCAGGACAATTGGGTGCTGCCAAGTCACGTTTCATCCACAGGCTTGGCATCACCTGTGACCTCAGTGGGTTCTGTGAAATAGCTCAGGGGCTGAAGAAGTCTGTCCAGATAATAGAGTAGTGTCAGAGAAAAATTTTCCCACCACTTTTCCCTCCCAGTCTGGGAGATGTGTGCCAAATTGGGGTGGGTGGGAAGCTGAAGTGGCTTGCAGAATGTAGCATGAACACAGATGCCTTCTGCATCTTTGCAAGGTTTATAGAGAACTGAGACATGGGGGTGCTGCTCATGATTTAGTGGGCTCCTGAGCCACAGTAGACACAACAGATGTTGTTCTTGTTGGCAGAAGCAACAGCCTGATATCAAGCAATATGGGGTGCAGATGGTCCTATACTACCATTGATGAATCCGGTCAGCTTGCTCTAGGTCAGGGAGACATAGGCACTGCCCAGAAATTCATAGAAGGCCCCTTCTGTCAGGGAGATGTGGAGTGCCCCCAGCCAGACAGAGATCCAGAGGGTACATTCCAAATCTGCTTCCTGAACACAAGAGGACCTGCCAACAGGCCATTTAGAAGGCATTTGGTGGAATGCTCAAGAGAAATGCAGCCTGGATGAGAACCTTATGTGAGCCATTTAATTTGCTACCTCACTCAGTTCATCTCTTTGTGTCTGTTAAAGAAAAAGCTCTATTGCTTACAGATATTTTGGATTTAAGAGAAGAGTATGATTGATTATATAACGGAGCCCAATGGGAAGAGTGTCTTATTTGATGTTTTCCCTCATTCAATCATTAAATGTTAATTAAGGACCTCTGTTCTCAGCACCAGCTATGATGGTAATGAAACAGGTATGATCCCTCACCCCTCCCTTGAGGCCCATTCAGTCATATGATGGAGCAGCATTCAGAGACCAATGATGGGCCCAATAGCTGTTCTTTATTAAACTGTTTCCCAGAGGTTGTAATCCTCACAAGTAAGGGGTTTTCAATAAGGCAGTCAAAATTAATGGAATAGGCACAGTGTTCAGCACGACACTGGATTTGTGGCAGGATTGAGTGAGGACAACACTATTTGATGGGCTTGCATCAGGGAGGGAGGAAGACAGGGCAGTCACTTGATGAGGAGGGAAGGGTGCTGCCATCAGCAACAACCTATGCGCCTTCTGAGCAGGTTACTGAAAGGAGAGGGAGGTGGCAGTGTCCTTGGATGGACTGAGACTTGTCCTTTGATTGTCACCTGACAGTGAAGGGTTTCCTCATCCCAGAGAGACATTCTTAGGCAATTGCCTTCTTTCCAGATGGTGAGACTGAGTAGGTCTGGGGCCCATCTGGCCTTCTGGCTTAGAGCTGAATATGTGGTAGGGAAGGAGGGGGTCAGACACTCACTTATTCATTCACCAAATGCTCATAGAATGCCTGCTCCCTGCAGGTGCTGTGGGATACAACAGATGCTAAGGGAGATATGGTTGCTATACCGATGAACCTTTCTTTCCGGGGAGGGAGACAAAAGCAAATCGACCTGGGAAGAAAAACACTTCAAGCTGTGATGGGTGCTAGGAAGGAAGCCTGCAAAGGCTTGAATGGGAAAATAGTAGACTCGGGATGGGGTTGGCCAGGGCAGGTCCCTTCTTCCCAGGGGAGAGTGGCACAGGCAGAGGGAGCAGCATACATCGACCTCAAGGTAGAGACACCGTGACTGGCTCAAGCTTGGCTAGACCATCTGTGGTCAATGAGCAGTGGGATAGGTTGGGGAGGGAGGTGACGGCCAGATCATTGAGAGTTTTAGCTTCCTTGAAAAAGAGTCTGGGTTTGGTCCAACTCAAATCCACTGAAGGGTTTGAGCATAGCTCTGATGTCATCCTAGATACCACTACCACATTAATGGTCTCTGTGGCTTATGATATAACACTCAAATCTTAGGGGGTTCCCCACTGCCTTCTCATTGGCATCAGCTTGTCTTAATCTTTCATTTCTTCCCATCCTGCACCTTAAGCTCCAACCTAATGGCAACCTCTGCTCCCTACTCATTCACATTCTACTTCAAGCCTTTGTCCATGCCACTGTCTCCACCTACAGAAAACTCCCCACCCTGCAAGGCCTGGTTCACGAGGCATCCCCTTCACCATGCCTCTCTTTTGTAGTTTTCTCGGCCCAGATGTGATCGTCCTTCTCTACCAGCCCTTTGTAACTTATGAATACCACTATATTTCATTGATTTCAAGATGCACTTCTTTTTTTTCCACTTTTAACTTCCGAAATCAGGTCGGGCCTAACAATTGCTAGTGTATTGTTGTTTAATTGGCCATGCTTTTCCTCTCTTAGCAGTTACAAAAATGAACGCTGCATTTTACTATCACTGGCATCTTAGATTGGATGAAATATGGTAACTAATTTTTACCAGGTACTACAGTAATCAATATCATTGCATTTTCCCCTCTTGAAATCAGATCTCTGAGCATAGGACCACATGGTCCCCCTTTCTGTATCCCAAGGTAAGCACACTTTTTGACATGCAAAGTTGGTGCCCTTCAATGAATATAAAATGCTAAATGGGAGGAAAATGTGCAGGAAACAATAAGGGATTTGTTCCAGCTGGATCTGACACACTAAATTGGAGCATTATAAGAGATGGAAACGTCTAGAGTGGGACGGGTGACCCGTTTAGTAGTAAGCCCAAATGTCAAGCTAAGGAATTCTGATCTCTCAAGGATTATCCCACACTGTAAATTGCAGGCAAAGCCATCGGGTAGGAAATTAAAGCAGAGGTTAAAGTAACTTTTTTTTTAACTCTCACTTAAAACTTACATATTTTTAAAAATTACCTCCTCTTCTCATTAGCTATCTGGCCATGCAAACTGGCTTTCAACACTCCTTTCTTTCTTTCCTTTGCTTTTTTCTTTATTATTCAGTAGAGGTGCTGGTTTTATATATAGTGATTGTCAGGGCAGAGTTTTCAGGCAGCTCTATGACTATTGGGACCAGTCGCCAAAGTCCTTCATTTAAATGACCAATTTCACATTCAGTCTGGACTTCAATGGGGGTGAAGATTTTAGAACCCGAAGACACATGGGTAATGCTGGAAGTCTTTTTCTGTTTCCCTATGAATGGAAAATTCATTCATTCATTTAGCAAACATCTGGTGTCTTTTACGTGCCAGTCACTGTGCTGGGTTTGAAGAATACACAGATAAAAATATGCTCGGTCCCTTCACACAGCTTCTATTCTAAACACAAAGAGAGTTTGTTACTAGATTATTTATACAGTGGCATGTATAGATGTATAGACTACCTTCTGTACTGGATTGGTTTAAATTAGATGATTTCCATGATGGGACTAGAGGATTTTAAGAATATTTTCCAACTCTTTCTACAACTGATTTTTTTTTTTTTCTTAGTGTATTTAAAAAACACAGCCATTGCACAGAAATAATCTCCCACTTTCCAACCAACCTGATGCTTGTAAACTCTCTCTCAGGTCACACCAGAGGGATAAAATCTTTTATAGAAAGCAAATTACTATTAAATCCTAAGCAGTTTTATTGTTGAAAGTTTAACTCTATTTATATAATACTGTCGTTGATGTGATGTAAATTTTCTTTGCCCATTTCAATGTTTTGTCCCTAGTCTACAGATTCTATTAGATCCAGTAGACAGAGAGTGACGTGAAGGATTATGAATCCTCCCTGAGGTCTTTCCCGTGTAAAACAGCTTTGTTGGTTGCTCATCTGTCGTCTTTTCAGTGGAGCCAGAATAATCGCTGAGCTCACTGTCCATATCTTATTCAATGCGGACTTCATAAATGTTATCTTTTGGATTACAGAGCTGCACACTGACACATAGGTATGTGAAGAGATCTGTATCTATTCGACACACACATGATTATTATCTTGGTTGTAGTCACCTTAAAAAGTAGAATGAAATTTATGTTATTTTAATGAGAGATACCGAGATGCTGCTATTCTTTGTGGTTTTCTATTAGGTTCATTTAAAGAAGCAAGCCTGTCCTGCTGTCTTATTTTAATGGTTTAGGAAGGATGGAATTTTAATTGTGTAGATGCAGCAGATCCTTTGGAAGGAAACCGGATCTACCCCATTAGAGTTTTGTGGAGGTTTCAAATAACAGGAATGAATGTGAATCAACCAGCGCCTATTTCATTATGACTGGGGAAAACAAGCAGTGTCAATATTTGGTACAAGAGCTCTTCCGTTTTAAAAGAGCAGCATGTAAGGGCCATGTAAGGCAAAATAAAATCCCACAAAGAGAATTTTGAGGGTCAGTAGAGATCATAAAATATTCTAGCACAGAAATCAAAAGACCATTAAAATCTTAAATATGCCATGATTTGAAAAACGTCCCAGTGAGGCTTCCCACACTAAGCGAGGTCACCGTAGAAGGCACGTTTGAATCTGTTTATCTCGGGTTGGAATGACACATGACTGCAGCCACAGTCAGGCTCATTACTGCTGAAGTGTGAAGTGTCCACTTGGAAAGAATGCATTCTTTCACACATAAAGATTGCTGCATTCTGAGATGTGGGGTCAGCAATGTGGTTGGATGTTTTTTAGGAGATTAACATCGAACATATTTTCTACAAAGCCTGCTCAACAAGTTAACCACTTGGTGCCAGCCTCCTGGGGGCCCAGGGGACATGGGGCAAGCAGTGCTTTGGGGATTTCCAGCATCTTGAGACTTTCCCTCACCCTCACACACAGCAGATCAGGGTCTTCAAGTGCAGGTGACATATACATTGTGATCCACCTCAACTTGATGAAATTGATTTCTCTTAGTACCTATTGCTTCTACATGTGAATAGGCAATCTATAAGTTACATTCCCTATGTCCCGTTTGTAGGATTACTAACCAGCTGATTGCCTGTGTGAAGACATCTTTATAATTATTTGCATTATCCTGGTGAGAATTTATGTAGCTCTTCTAATGTGTAAATTGCTAAACTTTTTCTTCCCCTACCTGAAATTTTGACTTACATGTGTATGGCTTTTGTAATTGTATGAATGTATTCTGTTGGCTACTGATGGTTTCTCTGATTCTAAGAAACACATACTTCTGCTGATCCTGACAACCAGAAAAAAAACAAAAACAAAAAAAAAACAAAAAAGTGATTTAAACAAAGCAAGTACAGAGTCATTACAGACATTTTTTTTTTTTTTTTTTTAGTATGGACTATTCTTAGTTATCTTTATCTTTTCTTGGGTTGGACAATTTTAAATATTTTATACATAATGAAATTAATATTTTCCACTTAAAATAGCTTATCTTGTTGAATTGTGATTGGATTGCTAAATAATTTTTAAAAGAAGATTAAAGTTTCATGCCTTGTCAAGAGGCCAATTAATGTAGCACAGCTAGGCAGGTAGGAAAGAAAAACTTCACCTATCACAAGATAGGAATGTGTTGGTTGATACTCCCTGTCTTCCGTTGAAATCATACCATCGAATTGAAAGTTGTCCCTAGTTTTAATAAGCTCTTAACAAGAGGATTCCACTGTTTCTCTGCTATCCCATTTCAATATTTAACAACTTTCTAAAAGTCTGAGCATCTCTTGCTTCAGATTGCCAATTTTTCTGTTATTGTTAGGAAACAGAGGGTCATTCTTTTATGTAATACTTTCCTTATGACTGTGCTTGGGGAAGAGAATGGTGCCCTACAGGAATCTTAGACCTCCTGTTCCATCTCCATCCTTTCGATATACAAAGGGCAGCAGTTCTCAAAGTGTGGTCCATGGACCAGCAGCATCAGCATCTCCTGGGACCTCGTTGTTTTTTGTTTGTTTGTTTTTTTTGTTTTGTTTTGTTTGTCTGAGACAGAGTTTTGCTCTTGTTGCCCAGGCTGGAGTGCAGTGATGCACTCTCGGCTTATTGGAACCTCCACCTTCCAGTTTCAAGTGATTCTCCTGCCTCAGCCTCCAGAGTAGCTGGGACCACAGGCCACCACGCCCGGCTAATTTTTGCATTTTTAGTACAGATGTGGTTTCACCATGTTGGCCAGACTGGTCTCGATCTCCTGACCTAGTGATCTGCCCGCCTTGGCCTCCCAGAGTGCTGGGATCACAGGCCTGAGCCCCCGCACCCGGCCGGGACCTTGTTTCACGTGCACATTTTGGGGCACAATCCCAGACCTACCAATTCAGAAACTCCAGGAGTGGGTCCCAGCAATTTGTGTTTCTACTGGCCCTCCAGGTGGTTCTAATGCATGCTAAGTTTGAAAACCCTTGTTATGTTGGAGGTTAGAGAGAATCAGTCAGAAAGAAGACAAAACAATTCAAACTACCCTAAGAGGAATGGACAGCCTTCACCTTCCATTATACTTCAGGCACACTTTGAAGACAACCAAAGAATGCAGACAGGCCTGCAAATGCCTGTGCCTGCAATTGATCGCAGTTCTTTTTGTATTACTAATGGAAAGTCTGTACTTTTTTTTTTTTTTTTTTTTTTTGAGACGGAGTCTCGCGCTGTCATCCAGGCTGGAGTGCAGTGGCGCGATCTCAGCTCACTGCAATCTCCACCTCCCAGGTTCACGCCATTCTCTTGCCTCAGCCTCCCAAGTAGCTGGGACTACAGGCGCCCGCCACCACACCCTGCTAATTTTTTGTGTTTTTAGTAGAGATGGGGTTTCACCGTGTTAGCCAGGATGGTCTCGATCTCCTGACCTTGTGATCCGCCGACCTCCCAAAGTGCTGAGATTACAGGCGTGACCCACCGCGCCCGGCCTTAAATGTTAAAAGAAAAGAAAATATGCATATGAAGAGATTGCACTTAAAATTAGTCAGCTTGTACTTTGGTTGGTAGAAAACAAACTTCTGCAAAATCTGAAGATTTACTGATAGGTGGATGAGGAAGTAGTTCTGAAATGTGTTAACCACTCATTTCATTTACCAGAAACTGCTCAGAACCTCTTTGCGGGGGGGGGGACCATTGCAAACTTAACAAAACCAATTGCCTGAAATTTTTGCATTGCACATAACTTCTTAAAACTGCCAGTTCTGAATTGTCCATTTTAAACTTTGCGTTCATTCTTAGGACATGGGAAGTCTAAAGAAGATTTGGATGTTCCCAGAAACGCTTTCCTTCTTCATGTCCAACTAGCACCAGACTTTTGTCCGATTTTATTTACCTTCAAAAAGTTAGGCTGGGCACGGTGGCTGGCTCATGCCTATAATCCCAGTGCTTTGGGAGGCCGAGGTGTGAGGATTGCTTGAGTACAGGAGTTTGAGACCAGCCTGGGTAACATGACAAGATCATGTCTCAAACAAAAAATTTAAAAATTAGCCAGTGTGGTGGCATGCTTTTGTGATCGTAGCTACTCAGGAGGCTGAAGCAGAGGGATTGCTTGAGCCCAGGAGGTGGAGGCTGCAGTGAGCTATAATAGTGACACTGCACTCCAGCCTGGGCAACAGAACAAGACTCTGTCTCTTAAAAAAAAAAACAACAAACTAGGTGAACGTTCACCTACTCTGATCAGAGGCATCCGCTTCCCATGAGCACTTCTGTGCCTTGAGAATCCTGAGCACATGTGATCATAAGGAAAATTTAGGGCTAATTTTTAAAAATATAGGGGTTTAGTGAGGGCTCCATTTCTTCCAATGGGTGTATAGTACCCCCCCCCCAAAAAAAAAACGCTTTTTAAATATGTTGACTAAAAAATGTAAAAGTGATAACTTCCTTTAAAAACTTTGGGCTGGAGTTTATTTAAGTGGAACTTTCTGGTAGCTTTTTGCAACCTGTAATAAACTCATCGGAATGAGTGGGAAATAGATATCATATGTTTCCTGAGCCTTCCTTGGATCCGTGGCCAGGAAAAATGCTGCTGTTCAAGGGGTTAATGGTGTCCAAACCTTATTTATATTTGTGTGATTAGGGATGTGCAAAATGTGCCTCTTGCACTCAATCCAGGTTTGTGGAAGATTAGCTGTTCTAAACAGAAATGGAAGAACAGCCCAGAAGAATTGTAAAAAGAATGCGTAGCATGAGCAACAGGATTTTTTTTTCCTGTGTGTGGCTATGTAGAGGCGGAAAAGGATGAAATGCGGTTTAAAAATGAAATGCAGACTAACTGCTTTCCTCCTCTGAGGAATGTCAGAAAACATTTAATCCAGGAGATACTCCCGACCATTGACCACATTCCACCCACCACCATTCAGTCGGAAGCTTGAGACTCTGTAAAACAGGCAGACATGGTTATTACTGCAGATGCTATTTGTTGAGTTTTTTAGGGTCGACAGCCCAATGGGTGAACAGTGCGTGACTGAGTATGAATTCATACTGCGTTCAGCTTGCGAAAAAGACTTGCTATGTACAAAGTAGCCTCATCGGTTTGAATGCTTAGGAATTTTTCTAGGGAACAAAACATGATCAAAGACAGCAAAGTTAAGGGAAACTGAGTAAGATTATTAAAATAGATCATATTAATGCCAGCATCTCTTGTACAAAGAGACCACTTATTCATATATTTATTCACTGAGCGAACATTCATTGTTACCTATTATGCACAGCTACAGAATGTTAGCCCAAAGTTTTCAAACCATTTTTTTTTAAAACAAATATGTTTATATATCCTCTACAGATTCCTAAAGTTGGATCTTATTTTCTTGGTTAATTGTGTGTATTGATGAGGAAAATTTTCTAAAGTCATATTCAAATAGATTTCTTTGATTCACTGGAGAATAAGAATTGGACATTGGCTGCAGGCCAGTTGTTCATCTTACCCATAAATAGCAAAATGATGTCACTCAAGTTGTGGGATAATCCCCCAACCCGCCCTCAAAGTTTAAGAAAACAGCTACGTAGATAGCATTATGGAATTCTTAAAGCTCCAAGGGGTATTAGAAGACATCAGTTCAATATCATGAATTTGCAAAAGAGCTCACTGAGGCCCAGTAATCGTAGCTCAAGTGACTTTCCCAAGGCTCCAGAGGCAGCTGGTGGCAGAGCCAATCCCGGGAGCCATGGTCGGTCTTTTCCTGTGTTTCCCTCCAGGTCTTCTGCGTGCATTAAACTCTTACCGAGGTACTGACTTGGTTCCAGACATGTACCTGGGAAGTCCCTGTCCTTGGGTAGCTCATGGTATTCATATTTGTCTTAGATCTTTCTTCCTTGGATATTACAAAGTGGAAGCCTATGAAGTGTGAAAATTAACCAAAGGATCTTAGAATCCTTCAGATTATTTTCTGAGTCATTCATTATACTTAATAATTGCAGTCATTGTATTTTACTAAAACTGTGTTTATAAAGCATGAAAATACATTTGTTCTTGAAAGAAGGGAACACTCAAAGTATATGCTACATTTGGCTCTTTGATATCTTGCTTCTCCGCTACCTAGGCCAACACTGATTCTTGGGGATGGGGTCTCTGAGAGGAAACATCCTTAGCTACATGATCCTGTGGGTATGACAACAGTGGAGTCAGGTGGGGCTGTGATTCAAACTCCGCCACAGCCATACTTTGAAGCCTGGGTCTGAAACTGGGCCCTCACTGAAGTATCTTCAATGTGTAGGGCCTGATAGGTACCCCCCATGTGGCCCCCAGGGCCCCCACCATGGCCCGATAGGTGCCCCATTACCTCAGGACAGCTCATGCTTTGGGACGAATCAGTCCCACTTAGTAAATCTCAAGGTTCATGCTCAAGGGCGTCAAAGGCCAGTGTGTAAATTGGGGGCTATTCTCGTCTTGAGAAGGCATCCACCTGTCACTGTGTCACAGGCTGCTGACACCTCTCAGCCTACATTCTCAGTGACTGTAGCAATGATTCCCAGGTGAACAGAACTGCTCCCCCAGGCCTCCTTGCTTCTGGCCCCAGAAGCCCAGGACACCTCTCCTAGGTGCATGGCTTCCCAAGCTCCTCTGGGGGGTCTTGGGTTGGGAAATACTTGCTTGGGGGAGAAAATAAGAGACGATCTAGAAGGAAGGGCTGATTTGGAGGGATCCAGCACTGGCATGGTAACTAGTTGCTATGTCTGCCTTTCCACTGGTTGCTATGGGGATGAGCCCCGGTTCGGGCAAATGTATGTTCCTGGAGAAAAGCATTTTCAGTCGGCAATTTCTGACCCTCCCTTTGAAACGACTTGATTCAGATACTGTTTATGAAGCACTCTCCGTTCTGAAATGGGGCCTAAGTTCAGGGTAGTGTTCTTTTCTGCTGTTTCATTTGACTGTAACGGGAGTTACACAAGTAACACAGGGTATGATTTGACCTAATTGATTCCAGGCCTCTTCATTGTCTCTCTAACATCTTCCTCCCTTCTTTATTAAATTCACATCAGCTCACATTTCCCTTCGTTAAACTTCCAGTTAGACTCTTGCAGAGATGAGAACGCTTTCTGCAGATAACTTCAGTAATGGAAGCACCTAATTTTCTCTTTGGGTGATAAAAAGCCTCTGGTGATGAAAATATTTACTTTAAAAAACTGGGATTCTTAACTAAGTGAAAAATGTATATATGAAAATTACTGTTCTGCAAATAGTTAGAACAGGGTAGTGCCTCTGCTCAGAGCTTTGTATCAACACAGGCAGGTGTTCAAATGGAGAGAGCAGGGTGGGGGGCCCAAACCGAGGAGACTGAGTTTCCAAATTCAACATTTAGCTGTTTTGGGTTAGGGTTGAGTTAGATCAAGGCTTGTACATTTTATATACTTTGACAGAATTGTGTTATAATTGGATTGAGAAAAATGGAAGGACTTTAGGGAGAGGGAGTAATCAGTGAATCCATCTGCATGTTCTCAGAACTCAGTGAATTAATTCCATATAATAACTATTTTAAATTTTCAATCTTAGAAAAAGGTTCCTTTGGTTTGCTTGAAGAATACTATCCATTCCAGTTCTTATGAACATTGGCCTAGACACATTTGAAATTCAGTAGACTTTGGGCAACAGAAATTTACAAAATTAAACTATTACAAACTAGAAGAAAATAAAGGTGATGGTTTTAACTGGTCTCTCAATGGAGAAAAGCGTTCTGGCTATAAGTAATAGGAGACTGTATAATGTACATGTGCACATGTAGGTATATTTCTTACACATACAGTATATGTAAAGAAATACCCAGATATTAGATGACATAAAATTTTCAAACATACGTCAAAATATAAACAAAATTAAACATATACACATTAACCCTCTGGTATATTTGTTGCAAATATGATAGACAATAAATATGGCAAAGACCTATCCTTATATAAAAAGCCCATATAAATAAGAAAAATATCAAAGTTGAATTTAAAATATGTAGAACACATGAAAAAGAAATTGAGAAAGAACTATAAATGCCTGTGGTGTATTTTCAACAGCTCTGTGAATTTCATTGTTGTGTTTCTGAAAGTGCCGTGGGGACCTCACCCATATGATTGACATGCTGTCCCATTTGTGAGGACCCACACCAGGATTTCCTCCAGGTCTGGGCTTTTCCTGGGCTACCTTTCTCTGAGTTCTGTAACTGGCCACGTATCTGTGTTTTCAGTGATTTCTGCAAAGGTGGGAAAAAAAAAACAAAAACCATGCTGGGTCAGGTGTGATGGCTCACGCCTGTAATTCCAGCACTGGAGGCTGAGGCAGGTGGATCACTTGAGGCCAGGAGTTCAAGACCAGCCTGAGCAACATGGCAAAGCCCTGTCTCTACAAAAATAAAAAATAAAAAATTAGTGGGCATGGTGGTAGATAAGGGATCTTCATGACACATAATTTGTATGTCTCTGATTGTGTTTTCTCTCTTCTCTAGTTTCTCATTTATTTTTATGATGATATATTATTTGACTTTTATAAAACACCTCCAATAAAAAAAATTTTGTGAAATGACATGGGTTTTAAGTAAATCATTACATAAAAATATATTTGAGGCCGGATGTGATGGCGTATACCTGTAATCCCAGCACCTTTGGAGGCCAAGACAATAGGTTGCTTAATCCTAGGAGTCTGAGACCAGCCTGGGCAACATAGTGAGATCCCTGTCTCTACAGAAAAAAAAAAAAAAAACTATTTAAAAAACTAGCCAGGCATGGTGGCATGTGCCTGTAGTCTCAGCTACTAGCGAGGCTGAGGTGGGAGAATCATTTGAGCCCAGGAGTTCAGGGGTCCAGTGAGCTGTGATCGCACCACTGCACTCCAGCCAGGGTGACAGAGTGAGACCCTGTCTCAAAAAAAAAATAAAAAAATAAAAAAGCCAACAAAACCCAGTATAGAAAAAATATATTTGAAAATTTCTAGATACTCCATAGCATCTCCTCGCAATTTATCAATTTATCTTTATAATTCCCTTGATTCTGAATACTTGAGTTGGAAACAGTCACTTGTATAAGTAGCCAGCTAAAGAGTGACCCCCTCACCCCTACTGCCCCATCAGTCACTCCCTTTTCTGATTTCCTCTATGGAGGGAAAGCCTAGCTGTTCTTAGATGTTGCGACCACTGGTGGCCAGCTTGGGGGCATCCAGCTAGTCCAATCCTTCCTTTCAGGTTGTTGGAAGAATTCAGTTATTGCAGTCATAGGACCGAGGTCCCCCTTTTCTTGCTGACTGTCGGCCAGGGCTGCTCTCAGATCCTAGAAGCTGCCTGTATTTCTCACCAAGTGGCCCTTTCCATCTTCATAGCCAATCACAGCTCATTATGCCTGGGATCCCTCTGCCTCTCTCTTCTGTTACCAGCTAGAGAAAACTACGTGCTTTTAAAGTGCTGCTGAGATTCCATTCGGCCCACATGGGCAATCTCCCTTTTGATTGTACTCCGAGTCAACTGATTAGTAACCTTAATTATATCTGCAGAATCCCTACTGCCACGTAACATAATCAGGACATGACATCTCAACATGTTTATAGTCCTGGGAATTAGGGCAAGAAATCTTAGGAGTCCATTTTAGGAATTTGCCTAAAACAGCCAGATGTCAAAAACTCTTAGCTTCTCTTCATTCATAAGGTTGTATTTCTTGTACTCCCCGATTTGTCTCCCTGTTGTTTGCAGACTTTTGCTGTTCTTTAGTTTTAGAGTGTTTTTTTTTCTTCTTTCGCATACGGTGCACAATATCCTTTTAAATCTTATCCTTTGTTACAGTCTCTGAATTCTTCACTAGTAACTGTAGGAAGTATCTCTCTCTACCTTTCTCTTCCTCTCATTCTCACTGTTTCTTCAAGCCATTGGCAGGAGAAATGTAATGATGTGAGGGTCGGGAGACCAATACACCAGTTCCTGTTCTGTCCCTACATTAAGTATGTAGCTTGATCTTAGTGTCTTGGTCTCCTCAATCAGTAATAACTAATAATTCTATTTAAATGAAAACACATGGACACAAGGAGGGGAACATCACATACTGGGGCCTGTGGGGGTGGGGCAGGTGAGGGAGAGCATTAGGACAAATACCTAATGCATGCAGGGCTTAAAACCTAGATGACAGGTTGGTAGGTGCAGCAAACCACCATGGCACATGTATACCTATGTAACAAACCTGCATGTTCTGCACGTGCATCCCAGAACTTAAGGTAAAATAATAATTTTCTCTGTTTAGAGTATAAAATGAGCCTATTTAAATGTCTTTTAAAATATTCAAATTATGTGATGCTAAGTTCCTAAATCACCTCTTGTAAGATTATTCTTCCTTTTCTGGGATCGCTTCTCTCATGATATGCCCGAGATTCCTGGAACTTAATCAAAGGGTCAGCCTTGGTTTCTCTTACCAAGCTATTAGAGTCATTACTCAAAATACCTCCTGGAAGCTGAGGACTCCAGACCTCTACCAAGTGCCGTGGCACCTAAACAGTGATGAACTTGGAGATATTTTTGGATGTGTAGCAACTGCCTCTAAGTGTGCAGAATAGCACGGTGACTAAGAGCAAGAACTTCTGAATAAAAAATATCTGGGCTCGAATCCTGGCTCTGCCACTGATAAGCTTTAAGAATTGGAGCAAGTTTCACATCAGTAAATTAGAATAATGGATTGAGAGAAATAAATCAGATGTTTCTAAAAAGCTTATCACTGTGCTTGGCACATAATAAATGTTTAATAAATAGTACCTACTGTTAGTTTTGCTGCTAAGAATTAACATGGCAATGGCAAAACCTTAGTCTTGGTTGAAATTACAGTATTATGAAAACATTTTGGATGTTAAAATGATCATAGAAGGATCACACAGTTACAAATTCAAAAAGTTTTAAATACTAAAATTTAAAAATACAAAATACCAAATTTTAAAAAATAGAGAACACACACTGTAATTAGACCCCTAAGAAGGGAAGAAAATGGCTTAATTCATTCCCGTTATAATTAACAGTGGGCGTTTAACAGTAAAGATGTGCTTCGTGTTAACATTTTCCTTTGTCTCCAGTTGCTAGACTTCCTAATACAACCCATTTATCCAAAAATAGAGCAAGAGGAAATAGAACATAGTAGCATTGTAGAACTAAATAGTAGTTCTGGCCGGAAACCAAATGGTTGGCAGGGGCATTTTACTAATCACTGGTGTATTGATATGGCTTAAGCTGTGCTTGTTGGCAAAATCGTTACAGTCTGACTTGGTGACTCTTCAGGATGGGGTTGTGATTTTATTTTAGAATATTTCACACAGTAGGCCGGGCGCAGTGGCTCACGCTTGTAATCCCAGCACTTTGGGAGGCCGAGGGAGGCGGATCACGAGGTCAGGAGATCGAGACCACGGTGAAACCCCGTCTCTACTAAAAATACAAAAAAATTAGCCGGGCGTGGTGGCGGGCGCCTGTAGTCCCAGCTACTCGGCGAGGCTGAGGCAGGAGAATGGCGTGAACCCGGGAGGCGGAGCTTGCAGTGAGCCGAGATCGCGCCACTGCACTCCAGCCTGGGTGACAGAGCGAGACTCCGTCTCAAAAAAAAAAAAAAAAAAAAAAAAAAAAAAAAAAAAAAAAAATTCACACAGTAAAGGACTAAGGAAGTCCGGCCTCCTCGGTTGCAAAGCCATCAGTTAGTAGGTAAGAAAATCGCTGGAGAGGCTTGTGTGGGCGCTTACACCATTGTTCAGCATTAATTGAGGATGTATTCTGACAAATGGATTAAGAAGGGATCAGGAAATAGTGGAAGCAGAGAAATACATAGAAGTAGTTGAAGAGAATGGAGTTTACATTTGTGTAACTTGTAGGTTCTTCGTTGAATCCCCTCCGTAATCCACAGAACAGATATCCTCCCCATTTTAAAGGTAAGCAGCTTGGGGGCGGGGGGGGTAGAAAAACTCTTCAAGGTCATGCTCATTGATAAGTGGTAGAGCTGGAATTTAAACCCAGGTCTGTGTGACCACAAATCCCATGCATTTGCCACTGATTTGACTTTAGATTTGAAGCTGAAGTAAAATTGGGAAAGTATCAGTACATTCAGCCATGGCATCACCGGTGAGGGAGATGAGGTTAAAGCAAAATTTGAGAGAATCCCTTCTGGTGGAAGGGCTCTAAGTTAAAGCCCCATCCATAATTGCTTTCTGTTCATGTTGACCTTTATTTTAGACTAATGGTTTATTAATTAAACTGTGAAAGCTAGTTTTACTTGGTTAAAGTGCACAGCAGAGTATACTTTGTTTTGGTAGTGATTGTTTTTTCTTTTATTTTTTAACCCCTTAATGTCAGTTTTCCCTTGGAGGGATAATACATTAGATTTTTTTTTTTTTTAACCACTGTGACATTAGGGGAAAATAGTATAGAATGCTATGTAGGCAGAAGTTATTACTCTACTGTTTTTAATATGGCTTATTAGCTGGTCGTTCTTTTTTATTGTGGCAATATTTCAATTACTAAGATCAGATCCTTCAGTTAACGAGGATTGTCTGTTGTCCTGAACTCTACCTGGAAAAGAAAGAGATCAATAAACTCAGAAACAAAGGCAAACAAAGATACGTGCCCTCACCTTCTCATCACCAGTCCACTTGAGAGAAACCAACTTTGAAACCATTCAGTCTATTTTTTAAATACCTTGCTTTTTAACTTTACAATTTGTAACATGCTTTTAAGTGTGTTAATGAGCTCCTTTGATTATCACTTTTTTTAATGTGAGAAAAAATAGGCATATGCTGTTCTTCCCAGGTCTTCTGGTGTTCAAAGTTCTATCAACTAAACAACACTGGACTTCTTACCTTTTCAGTGGATGCTTATGTGGAGGTGGTGCAGGATGCTCAATAATTAAAAAATGTGATTATATATTAAGGTCAAAAACTGCCTGATGCACATATACACCATGGAATACTATGCAGCCATAAAAAAGGATGAGTTCATGTCCTTTGTAGGGACATGGATGAAGCTAGAAACCATCATTCTGAGCAAACTATCGCAAGGACAGAAAACCAGACACCGCATGTTCTCACTCATAGGTGGGAATTGAACAATGAGAACACTTGGACACAGGGTGGGGAACATCACACACTGGGGCCTGTCATGGGGTTGGGGAAGGAGGGAGGGATGATAGCATTAGGAGATATACCTAATGTAGATGACGAGTTAACGGGTGCAGCACACCAACATGGCACATGGATATATGTGTAACCTGCACGAAGGAGGGAGGGATGATAGCATTAGGAGATATACCTAATGTAAATGACGAGTTAACGGGTGCAGCACACCAACATGGCACATGGATATATGTGTAACCTGCACATTGTGCACATGTACCCAACTTAAAGTGTAATTTAAAAAAAAACACTGCCTGATGTTTTAAAGCTGAATTGAAAGTGTATTTTTAAATTTAGATTTAGCCTTTTGCTAACCAGGATATTAGATTATCTAGAACATCTCCTGTAATCATAGAAATGTAGTGTTGCGATGGGCTTTGGGAATCATCTTGTACAAACGCCTCACATTGCAAAGTGAGAAAACTGACGTTTGTGGATGGCAAGCCATCAGTCAGATTGTCTGGGTTGTCATGTTGTGGGCCCAACAGGTGGGTAAATTTCGATCAGGTCACGCATTTTTAAAAACACATTTATAATTGGACTGGATACTTGAAAACTTTTAAAAAGCATAAAATAGACCAAATCCATGGCTTAGACTGTTTTGTTCTGCTGATTTTTCTCAGAATTTACAAAATACAGAGGATTGCAGCAGATCAAAAGTAAGCAAATACATACGAATTAGAGCCGGAGAAGCTTTCCAGATGTCCTGATCTTACTGCCCTACAAGTATGAAAAAGCGTTTCTAAACATGCCTTTTTTTTAATGTCAAGATGAGCATGGCAACCTCGTGTTTGTTTTATACTTTTGGACATTTTATATTCCACCCTGCTAAAGGGGACTTGGGGTGAAAAAAATAGAAAAGATTTTGGAATCTTTAATACTCCCTGTAGAATCATGTTATTTAACTTATGACCACAACTTGTGGAATATTTCAGCACTTGTAATTCTGATTTGGAAACTGTTTTTGTTTTTTCCTTCCAACTTGCTAGCAGCTGTAGGCAGTAAATGACATCTTTATATAAGTTGCACATTGTCGACATAGATAACTGGACAAGTTCTTTAGAGTGGCCTGGCACTTTTAGAGGTTTCTTTTCCTGCTAGACGGTGTTTAATCATGAAACAGCCCCTAGAGGGAAGTGCTTCTAGCTGTCTCCATCACAAACAAAGCCAGCACATTGGCTCAAACCAAGGGGCCTCCTCCAGAGCCTGAGGTCCTGGAGCCTTGCCCCGTAGCCCTTGCTTTCAAATGAACAGGGGATGTGTAGCCACTTACGATCTGACGTCCCATACAACTGTCAGGTCACACGCCTAATGCCTAGGTCAGAGGCACATCACTTTTAGACACGTTGATACTGTCAGAGAAAGGAAAAGACCATCAGCGTCTGGGGAAAGGAGATCTTTTTGAGCCAATGATTGCATTTTATAAACACGTGAAATTGGCAAGACATTCTTTCCAGATTTCAGAGAGGGATATCCCATGTCCAACCAGGGTAAGACACGAGGACATGAGTAATTAGAAGGAGAAACATTGTTCATAATGACAAGGTGGAATGTGAAAACTGGCTGGAGCAGAAAGGGGGAAAAAGACAAGCTGCAGTGTGAGATTTAGGCACACAGACAGGCATGTGGTGTCTTTGTGAGTACATATGTGAGTGTGTGACTGTGTTCATGTGTACACGTGTGACCTCTAGACCAGATCATGTGAGGCTTTATTGAAGAGATATTCTATGACAGTAGGGTGACCAATTTGTCCTAGTCTTAACAGGCTGTCCCAGTTTTAGCAGCTGGAGAGGACGATCGGATGAAATTCAAACCTGGGTGTACCGGGTATAATTGCATATATACTTCATTGTCTCCACACTGAGTTTGTGTAACTTGTAGGTTACACACATTGCTGGCTGAAGTTCATCCAGGTCAATTTATGTGCTAATGTTTTAGGGATTGCATGGCTGATAATAGTATCTTTTTTTTACTATCAGATCCAGAAAACAATTGAATTTGAATTTGGCAAACTGAAATAAACAGGGAGAAGGAGAAGTAAAAAAGGGATAGTAAGGTGAGAGAAAGGAAGAAAGGGAAGGGGAAAAGGCCTCTAAAGCCTCATTGGGAAGGTCCTGGTAATGTCACTGAACCAACATGAGCCCAACCACAGGAACCAAGAATCTGCTCTGGAAATCCTGCTTAGTTGTATGTAAGTTTTTTCCCACCAGTTACCATTTTCTTCCAAAACTCGGCATGTAAGTGAAGATGGTCTTTAAATCCCAAATGTTGTTTTTCCATCTTCCAGCTGGAGTTGAGGTAATACTGTGATATTCAAACAGAAACAGAAGCTGCATTTCTTGTTTTTTTTTTTTTTTCTAGCGGCATTACCATAAATTGGACTGCAGTGAGTAATCTTTTAATCAGATGGAAAGAGGCATTCCAAATATGTTTCTAGTCATCTGAGAGTATTTAACAACTTCTTTAAGAAATAAAGTTAAGAGTTGGTGAAAGTGGGGATATTGGTGGTCTGTTTAAGTGATACACTTTTAAACTTTTTGTTTTAAATAATGTGTGTTTTATTACAAATAGAATGTACTTATTATGAAGAATTTATAAAATAGAGATAACCAAAAATAAGACAATAGAAATTATTCATACTCCATCATCCAGCTAACTACAATTTTGTTTCAGCCTTTTAAAAAGTGTGTGTGTGTACCTTTTAAAATGTGTGTGCGTATACAAATGGCATCACCCAATGCATGTGATTTGTAAGTAAATTTTTAAAGGTTTGCTCTCTTTTGTTTTGAGATTGCTTTGGGTATTGCAGCATTCCTAATACAGGACTAAAGCTTTTACCTCAAGATGATAGATTCCCACCCAGGTGCATTGGTGGTGGTTTGGGAAGCTGTTGGGAAGCTGTGACCAAAACTCTACAAACCTCGCAAATTGAAAGCTCTGAGAAAAGTGTTTTTCTGGCTCTCAGGACTTGCTGATGACTGCGCGTTGGCTCTTTTTGCTTCACGTGACCCTGTCTGTCCCCACCAAAGGGAGCCCTGCCTGGGGACCTTTCTAGCACTCCAGTTGCCTTGTGGCCTGGGAACCCTCAGCATCTTTCTATCTGCCTGCCTGGAGGAAATCAGGTGGGGACAGTGAACCAGAGCCTGGCCCAGCTGCTCATTCCCCGAGGCAGGTGAGCATGCCCTGGGTGGAAGCCTGCAGCACATTTTTCTAGGAGCTGAGTTGCTCATTCTTCATCTTTCCCTTATCCCCTAGCACATGTGTCTTAGGCAGCAGTCCCAACCTTTTTGACACCAGGGACCAGTTTTGTAGAAGATAATTTTTCCACGGACCAGGTGGGGAGGGGGGTGGTTTGGGATGAAACTGTTCCACCTCCGATCATTAGGCATGAGATTCTCATGAGGAGCACGCCATCTAGATCCCTTGCGTGTCCGGTTCACAATAGGGTTTGTGCTCCTATGAGAAGCTAGTGCCAAGGCTAATCCGACCGGAGGTGGAGCTCAGGCGGGAATGCTCATCGCCAGCCATGCACCTCCTGCTGTGCAGCCCAATCCCTAACAAGGCATAGGCCAGTGCCTCAGGTCTGCAGCCTGGGGGTTGGGGACCCCTGTTCTATGGGACATCATTCTGCCTGTTGTGGGCTGTTTCTCCAGTGGTGCCCTTCTTCCAGGGCAACTTCAGCCTTCTGGAGCTGAATATGACACCAGCCTTTTAAAAGCTTTCCACCTTGTTCTTCTATCCAGGTCTGGCAGTCTGACCCAAGAACTGTGGGAATTGGGGCCCTAAAGGACTCTCCTGTCCCCACCCAGGGGTGGCTTCACCTAGGCTGAGTGGCAGAACTGATGTTTGCTTCTGGGTTCTTGCATTGTGGCCATGGCTGCTGAGCCTTGGGCCAACTCTTTTGTCATCTCTGCTCTCGGAATTATTCAAGTGAGCTGGTCATGGTTGCTCACACCTGTAATCCCTGCACTTTGGGAGGCTGAGGCAGGAGGATCACTTGAGGCCGGGAGGGCAGCATCGTGAAACCCCATCTCCTCAAAAAAACTTAAAAAATAATAAAAATTAAAGAATGACTCCTGTAGTTACTGGTAGGCATCATAGTATAATGATGACTGTGTGGGTTTGGGATCATGTCCCAGTTCTGCCCTCAATCACGTGACCTTGAGTAAATTACTTTCTTCTTTGAGAATCAGTTTTCTCCCAAATTGCAATGGGTACAGTAATGGTTACTACCATGTGTGGTGATTATAAAGATGCAGTAAGACAGTGCACTTATGCCACTTTGCAAACCATTTGGCATACTGTCAGGAGTCAATATATTCATTCTTAAGCAAGGCGTTCTCCACTGTCTAAGACTATTCAACACAAGCCACATTGAAAAAGTCTATACAAAGGGACTTTGGCTGTTTGGAATGTGAAGGGGAAAGTTGCAGGGCGCATGAGATTTAACCTAAAATAGGGCTTACGGTTATGAATTTTAACTATCCACATTCCCTCTACCCAGTGAAACCATCAACTGACGGCACAGAGTTTCACTCTTGTTGCCCAGGCTGGAGTGCAATGACACGATCTCAGCTGACTGCAACCTCCGCCTCCCAGGTTCAAGCAATTCTCCTGCCTCAGCCTCCCGAGTAGCTGGGGTTACAGGCATGCGCCAGCATGCCCAGCTAATTTTGTATTTTTAGAAAAGATGGAGTTTCACCATGTCAGTCAGGCTGGTCTCGAACTCCTGACCTCATGTGATCTGCCCACCTCAGCCTCCCAAAGTGTTGGGATTACAGGCGTGAGCCACTGCACCCGGGAAGGACTTTAAGCAGCCCCAACATTTGAAATGGGACGTGGTCTGCAGAAATGGGGTGCATTCTTTTCTCTGTCATCTTTGTGCAGTTGCCTTTGTGCACTGGATCAGGTCCCTGAGAATCTTCTTGCCCGTCTTCCCTCCTCACGCCTGCAGCCCAGTTCCTGAACCGCCTTGTCTGGCGCTGATTGCAGCCAGCAGTGGTGCCACGTCACTGCTGTATTTCTGTGGGTTTTATTTCTATCCTGGGAGTGTGTGTACAAATACCTTCTTCCCCTCTCTCAAGCCCACCCTGGCTCTGAGGTCTCCATCCTCTTCTTATGGTGCTATTGAAACCCAGATGCTCTCCTTTTTCTCACTGCCTTTGAGATTCTCCATCCTAATTGTTGGGAACAACAGTACAAAATGAGGCAAAATGGTACAAGTGACCAAAAGGGTGATGAGACTTTGAAAAACCTGAGTTCCAGAAGGCACCAGTGCCAGCAATTCAGAGCGTTTTGGATCTTAAGCCACAGCAACTAGTTCCTCCAGGCCATTCCCTTGTGGAAATCTCAGCAGGACCCCCGATGCTACAGTAGGATTGGTGCTGGTGTGTGTGTGTGTGTGTGTGTATGGATGTGTGTGTATATGGGTGTGTGTGTGTGTGTATGCATGTGTGGGTGGGTGTGTGTGTGTTTGTGTTTGTGTGTATATGGGTGTGTATATGGGTGTGTTTGTGTGTATATGGGTGTGTGTGGGTGTGTGTGTCTTGGTGTGTGTCGGTGTGTGTATATGGGTGTGTGTGTTTGTGTGTGTATATGGGTGTGTGGGTGTGTGTGTTGGTGTGTGTGGGTGTGTGTATGTGTTTGTGTGTATATGGGTGTGTGTATATGGGTGTGGGTGTGTGTATGGGTGTGTGGGTGTGTGTATATGGGTGTGTGTATATGGGTGTGTGTGTTTGTGTGTGTGTATATGGGTGTGGGTGTGTGGGTGTGTGTATGGGTGTGTGTGTATATGGGTGTGTGTGTATATGGGTGTGGGTGTGTGTATGGGTGTGTGTGTATGGGTGTGTGGGTGTGTGTATATGGTGTGTGTGTATATGGGTGTGTGTGTGTGTGTGTTATGGGTGTGTGTGTATATGGGTGTGTGTGTGGTGTGTGTATATGGGTGTGGGTGTGTGTATGTGGTGTGTATGGGTGTGTGTATATGGGTGTGGGTGTGTGTATGGGTGTGTGTGTATATGGGTGTGTGTATATGGGTGTGGGTGTGTGTATGGGTGTGTGGTGTGTGTATATGGGTGTGTGTGTATATGGGTGTGTGTGTTTGGTGTGTGTGTGTATATGGGTGTGTGTGTTATGGTGTGTGTGTTTGTGTGTGTGTATATGGGTGTGTGTGTTGGTTGTGGTGTGTGTGTATATGGGTGTGGGTGTGGGTGTGTGTATGGGTGTGTGTGTATGGGTGTGGTGTGTGTATGGGTGTGTGTATGGGTGTGTGTATATGGGTGTGTGTTTGGTGTGTGTATATGGGTGTGTGTGTATATGGGTGTGGTGTTGGTGTGTATATGGGTGTGTGTGTATATGGGTGTGTGGTGTGTGGTATATGGGTGTGGTGGGGTGTGTGTGTATATGGGTGTGTGTGGGGTGTGTGTAATGGGTGTGTGGGGTGTGTGTATATGGGTGTGTGTGTATATGGGTGTGTGTGTGTGTACACTGGTAAATAGGGCTCCTTTATTTCTAGCGCTGGTCTGTTCTGAAGTTTCCGAATCTAGAATTACATATTACGGCAGGCCTGCTTAACATTCTTGTAACATTCTGAACCCCAAGATTTTCTGTCTTATAGTCTCCCAGATCCCTCACTTTTTTTCCGTGGAAAATGTTCTGAGTTGGGGGATTGCAGTTACTACCACGACACGTCCCAAACAACATTTCCTGAGCATCTCCTGCAGTTGATGATGAATTGTGGACTCTGCTTTGTTCCAAGGCAGTGAACAAACAAATTACACCTTCCACTTACAGAATATTGTACTTGATACTTCTTGAAATGCTTGCACATATATTACTTCATTTTAGCATTGGACAGCTCTTTGAGGCAGATGAGTCGTTATTATCTCCCTTTAGCCGATGAAGACAATAAATTTGAGAAGGTTACTCAAAGAATTATTGACTATCAGCTATGTGCCATACACATGGGATATTAAAAGGCACCACACGAACTTCTTGCGCTCATGAAACGTGCATTCTAGTGGAAGAGGTAACAAATTAATAAATTCAATGTAATGCCAGATAGTGACCAATGCTATGGAGATATGTATTTTAAAAAGCAGGCATTTTAAGAAGGTGGAGTATGACCAGACACACTGTGTTAGCTGGGCAGGGAAGGTCTCTCTGAGATGATATGCGAGCAGAGATGTGAGAAGGGGAGAGAGAGAGCTGTGTGGCTGTCTGGGGTAAGAGCATCTGCACTGAGGAAGTAGCATGTGCAAAGGTCCTGTGGCAGGAGACTGGCTGGGGCCTTCAGATTTTCCCTGCTGAGAAGCTGCATCAGTAGAATGAAGCTAGGTCAGAGAGCAAGCCAGGGCCCTACGTGGGTTAGGCTTTGTGCACCACCAGAATGATTGTGAAAAATATCCTGAAAAGGTTTTTGCTCTGAGGAGGAAGACTTTTGAGGGTTACCTACTGGGAATGATATCATCTGGTTTATATTTTAAAAGGATCGTTCTAGCCACTGTGTAGAGAATAGGCTGGAGGGGCAAAAAGGCATATTAGGTGGCTGTTGCAGTGGTTTAGATAACAGATGGTGATGGTTTAGTCCACGGTGGTAGTGGTGGAGGTGGTGAGCAGATTGGGTTCTGATAGATTTTGAAGATAGGGCAGGCACGGTTTGCTGGTGTCATGGAGGCAGGTGTCCAAGAAAGACAGGAGTCAGGGGGACCCTGAGCTCAGAAGAATTCAGGAAGTCATATAGTCATGTTGTGGTTGGCTGAAGACAGATCTAGACTTCCTGATTGGCCCAGATCTCCTGGCGATCTTTCCAGAGCCACTTTGAGCAAAGGCAGTGAGTAGCAGGGGTCTCCATCTGGCTTGGCACGTTCTCCTTGAGGCCATTGTGAGTCCTCTAAGAAGGGACTCTGTCTCTGTCAACCCACCTTTGACCACAGACATTTACTGATCCTCTTTGATTGATAAACAATAGAGGGAGGAGGTTGTGTGATCTTTAATTTAGCTCAAGGATATCAAAGGGGAGGGGAAGCCCTAATTGAATATCCAGCTAAATAGGAAGATACCATTCAGTCTATTTGTAGTATATTTTTTAGTCTGTTTCATGTGCAAATGTGAACTAAAGAGAGGTAATCTGATAATCCCAAAAGGGTAATCTGATAATCCCAAAAGCTTATTAACATACCTTGTAGATAATAGATATTCAGTTAGTATTTGTTGCATTTGGTGATTTGTGGTTGAATATTGAGTGTTGGTATTTTCTGGAACCTTACATTCAATTTTCTTCCCTATATTTGTGGTTAGAGTCACACTTCACTTTCAGGTGGGATGAGTGCCAGTGTTTCCAGTATTTTCCAGATGAGGAAACTGAGATAGGAAAAAGGGAAAAAGTAGGCATTTAACCAAGGCACTTCACACCACTGGCTCATTGTCGATGAAACAGGCAGAAGACTCCTCCTGCTGTATCCCAGACATTCATTCACTATCGGGATTCACACCTTGTCGTATCATTGAAAATGCGCAGACTTCAGCTGGATGAGGTGGCTCGTGCCTGCAATCCCAGCACTTTGAGAGGCCGAGGCCAGAGGGTTGCTTGAGGCCAGGAGTTTGAGACCAGTCTCGGCAACATTGTGAGACCCCATTTCTACAAAAAATATTTTGAAAACTAGCTGGATGTGGTGGCACACACCTGTAGTCCCAGGAGTTCAAGCTTACAGTGAGCTGTAATCACATCACTGTGCTCCAGTCTGCTCAACAGAGCAAGACCCCATCTCTAAAAAGAGAGAAAAAGAGAAAAGAAAGAAACAATGAATGAAAATGTGTAGACTTTAATTCACACTGACCTTCTAAGTTTTTCTTTGGTTGGCCTTTATTGACATTATGTCACAACAAAATCTGGCCATCTCTGAGAACTTATAAAACTTTAGTGGTTTTAGGCCAGGCGTGGTGGCTCACACCTGTCATCCCAGCACTTTGGGAGGCTGAGGCGGGCGGATCACCTGAGGTCAGGAATTCGAGACCAGCCTGACTGACATGGTGAAACCCCATGTCTACTAAAAGTACAAAATTAGCCAGGCATGATGGCGCATGCCTGTAATCACCGCTACTTGGGAGGCTGAGGCAGGAGAGTCACTTGAACCCGGGAGGCAGAGGTTGCAGTGAGCCGAGATCGCATCATTGCACTCCAGCCTGGGCAACAAGAGTGAAACTCCGTCTCAAAAAAAAAAAAAAAAAAAAGAAAAAAAAAAAACACTTTAGTGTTTTTCAGAGACAAAGTATTTCCCCAAGTTGTCATTTGAAGTACACACCACTTCTTCCAACCACATGGGCGTGAGCAACTCCACTACGGTCAAAAGGCAGCCTGTCTGAGAGAATATTCCCCAGCCTTCTTCCCTATCAGCATTTTGAGGCAGGGACACACTGCAGCAAAGTCAGTCCAGACCCTTATATGAAATAACTCTTCCATCCACCACAGTGGTCAATATTTCCTTTTCCTGCCTTGGCCCTGCCTGATCACACACACCAGCTCTGCAGCCACAGGACCCCCAGAGGTGAAGTGGGCTCTGGGTACCCTGTGAGTTGAGACCACGGTCCCCTAGGAGCATGCAGTGGTGCCTGAGGGTGGTTGGCAGTGGTGGCGGCTGTGTTATGTGTCCTCTCTGTCTGCGAGTCTGGTTGGGTGGACTTTGTCCTTGGTTCAAAGAGCTCTCGGATCAGCTCCCTGTTCTCTTACTCACAGGTCGCTTCTAGTCAAGTTTCTTCGCTGTAGGTTTCACGTTCACTTTCTCCTGTTCTTACTGTCCTCTGTGGCATACACCTTTGATGTATTGATCTCCCAGGTGCCTTCCTAATCCTCAGGGTGCAACAGAGGTCAGAGGGGCAGTGTGACCACACACCTGGAGGGGCCTGGGGAAGTGCCTTTTGTCAGCCCAGGTTTGAATGACCTGCAGGCTGATTATGTTACTCACGACTTAGGTTGCACTGGGCTCCTTACTGCCGACTTCTGGGCGTTTGAAGGTTATAAAAACAGAAAAATCAAAACTCAGACCATCAGTTGCGCTGATTACTAATCACTTTGGTGGGAGATTTTGTGGGAAAGACACTAATAGTCAAAGGTGATTTGAATAATCACCTGTGACTTACCCCATTCTGACTTTTCTTTTGACTGCCTATTGCCAACACCAGACAGGAAGAGCAAAAGGCAGAGCAAAGCATCTGCTGCAGGTCAGTCAAGATGTAGCATGATCTTGTCCAAAATACGCACGGCCACACAGTCACCTCCTGTGGGAGCACAGTCCTGTGTGTTTGTCTATCCACGCTGCGTGGCCGATTCCTTTCTTGATACATCCTTCCTGTCTTTTGTGGGGGGAGGTGGTCTTTGGCATCTCCAGAAAGACCCCTCTCCACTCCTCTCCTGTCTCTTGGCTTCTTTTGCCCTATGAACCATGATGTTTTAGAATTTCCATGCCTCAGTGAGGCTGGAATGTTGGTACAGATCCACCACAGCCCAGCATCAACCTGGAAACCCAGGCAGCTCTCCTTGGGGCCTTCCTGCCCATCTGTACAGCTTTCTTCCCTATTTCCCCAACCTGCGGAAAGGCCTGTTTGCTGATCTCATCAATCTGTGATTTGAGATCTTGAAAGAACCAAGATCTTGTGACTTGGCAGGGGGAGCTACCTGCCATGTAGTCCCACCCTGCCCCCATCGCCCCCTGTGCGGACCTGCTGCTGCGCTTCAGGGGAAAACAATGTTAAGTGAGCAGTTTAGCTTGGACTTAATCCGGAGGCAAATCAAGTAACTTTATACTGAGATTCTCTCTCCATTGTGTTCTCAGGAAAATGAAGTGAATCACCGGAGCAAAGAATATGCTCCCTGGTGCTCCACCAATAATAAAGTACAATGTTTTGAATTAGAGGAGGGAGAGAGAGTAACTGAGAAACCTTTGGCTGGTCACTTTGTTGTTCCTTGTGGCTCCCCCTTCCCTTCCCTCAGATATATACTTGGATAAGAATTTCCTTCTCCAGCCCAGTATTTCCTAAACTCAATCGTGCAGTAAAATGACAAGGCCATGTTAGACATGGAAATGATTGCAGAGCAACAAATCCAAGATTGTTATTTCACCAAAGGCCCCAGGAAGTGGAGATGAAGAACTGTGAGAGCATAAGCCTCCAACTCAACCCAAATATGTTTTTCTTGCCCCACTTGTTAATTAGTAAATCAAAACCAGAAGAAAAATGCAAATAAGTGCATGCCACAAATCTGTCATACTTGAATGTTTCCCAGTTTATTTCTGTCTTTCTGACTTTATCCTATCCATCATTCTCGTCATCTGTGAGTAAAAGCACCCAAAAGCACCTTGGTAGGTTGGAGTCAATTTGGGTCTTATAAATAAAACTGCCTAAGAAATGACAGCGTTCAGGTAGGGATTATTTAGTTAACTCAGAAGTGATGTGATTTATATTTTTTAAGAACAGAAAGATGGGAGTGATAAGGCACTATTTTTCCCACTCTTCTAAGTTTCTTACAGGTGTTTTCTGTTTTTTTTGTTTGTTTGTTCGTTTGTTTTTTACTAAATCGTACGTTCAAATGCTCCAGGCTGGTGAATTTTTTGTTAGCTTGCTTGTTTTTGGTCGTTTAGGAAGCATTGCCTATTCAGATAGACATCTACAATCAAACAGGGCTGAACACACCAGCACAGCTGTTGCTCAAAAGGGACCGGGAGGCCTGGTTGCCCCAGAAAAGGAAAGATATTCTCCAAGAACGGTCCTGGGAGAAGCATTTTGTTGTGTTTTTGCAAGGACGTGGGGATCCAAGTTTTGTCTATTAAAGGAAAGGAATGGCCCTGTTCTGTTTGTGTGTTCAGAGCGCACGGCTGTGCTCGGAGACGTTCATGCACCCCGCGGTGGTATTTTTCCATTCTCTTGTTTAGAACCCCTGGGCATTTAGACACATGTCCTGCACGCAGCTCAGCATCTGTGATCACATGGTGGTTTAGAACTGAGGTCTTGGTTCTAAACCAAGGAAAGATTCGAGTGTCTGTCCCTTGCTGCTTCCAGGCCAGGCCAGCCAGCTCTTGAGAAGTGTGGCTCCTTCAGGTCCGGATGGGTGGCTCACTCATTCAACAAACATGTACTGGACACCTGCTATGTGCAGGTACTGTTTCGGGCACTTGGACTGCATGACGAAACAAAACAAAATTCCTTGCCCTCGCTTGTGGGGCATACATTGGAGGAGAGTTTAGCCCTCAGCAGAAGCATGCCTGTTTTCTTTCTCACTGGCTACCGTTTCGGTGGTGTTGAGGTGAAGAGGGACAGCCGTGTGCAGATGCCCCCGATTAGGGATGTGTCCTGGCTGTGGCTGCCCCGGGGCTCAGGCCAGCCTGGGCCCATCACGCAGACCAGAGTTTGGACGGAACCATGAGAAAGGACTCTCCCCATGTCCCAGGGCTTGGCACAGTGGTGCTGTGCCGCGAATAATAGGTCATCTGATGCAGTGTAATTTAATAGGAATATGAATCCCCAGTAACCCTGGGAACCAAAGCAAGGAATTGGCCTCTCAGTTACTTTTAACTTTCAAAACTTGAACATTTCCTTAAACCAAATAGCTCCATTGTCATGGTCAGCAGTCCACTGTGGAGAAAGGCAGGATTTAGTGTTTATTTAAGCTGCCACCCAATGAGAGAAACTGTTGCCCAGTGGAGTTTGACTCTCAATTTTTCAAGGGATGATTTTCCATCTTATGGATTTTTTATGTATGTCTTCTCTCTCTGTCTTTCCTTCCTTCCTTCCCTACCTCCCTCCAGAAATTTTGATGGGAGCAGGAAAATTTATTGGCCAGGTAAGGGTGTATATGAAGAAAAACCTTAATGGTAGGGATCCTGATAAGTAAGGCTCTTAAAAAGAATGCAGTTAGCCAGGCACAGTGACTCACACCTGTAACCCCAGCACTTTAGGAGGCTAAGTCAGGAGGGTTACTTGAGGCTGGGAGTTCAAGACCAGCCTAGGCAATGTAGTGAGACCCCCAACTCTACAAAAAAATAAAAAGAAAAACATTAGCTATGCATGGTGGTGCTTGCCTGTAGTCCCAGCTACTCAGGAGGCCAAGGCGGGAGGATTGCTTAGGCCAAGGAGGTCGAGGCTGCAATCTGTGATTGCACCACTGCACTCCAGCCTCGGCAACAGAGGGAGACCCTGTCTCAAATAAAAATGCACCATCTGGTGCCATGTAGCACAGTTGGGCGTCTGCAGAGCATTTTGGTCACAGGGTCTTCTTTGCCTCCGACCTCTTCATATATGGATGTTACTACCCCAGAAGTAGAGGGAGGTTGGTCACCAAATCAGTAAACATGGGCAAATCCATAATAAATGGGTTATTGATACTACATTCTAATATACAGTAAGATACTCTTGTCTTTGTTTCCAGATTTTATGGCCACTCTGTAGAAGCTTCAAGGGACTGAAAATAGTTAAGTCATTTGATGCAGCTAAAAAGAGACATTGCTGCCTTTTGATCTCACATCTTCAGCCTGACGGTCCTGTGTTCTCTTCATATTAGACTCCTGACTTTCAAAAAAGAGACAATCACCATTTGACTAGGGCTCATCACTTTTCAACTTTTCCAGGATTTCTTTTGGCAAGAGCACACCCTCTCTCTCTCACGTGAGCTTGCTCTCTCCTCTCTCTCTCATATCCATGTTCAGTCTTCCTCCCCGCTGCCCCTCTTCCTACAGTGCTGACCTCTGAGGTATCCTTTTTTCTTTTGACTATCATCAGTCTACAACCTCTATTTCTCCTTCTCTTAGTCTCTCTGTGACTCCCCTGGATTAAACCTTGTTTCTGCTCAGACTCACCAAATATTCATTGTGAGCCTACTATGTGCCAGGTGCTGTGCTGGGCTTATCACTCAGTATTCGCTGATTCCCCAGCCTCTTTCTGCTCAGAGGTCCTACATAGTTAGCCCTGGGGTGAGGGTGTTTAGCTTAATCCCCTTGTGTTTGGGGTGGGCTATAAATGAGCTCCGATAGACCATCCTCAGCCCCTCCAGAATGACCTCTGAGGAATCAATAGCTGAGAAGGAGAGATGGAGAGTGTATTAGTCCATTTTCAAACTGCTGTGAAGAAATACCCAAGACTGGATAATTTACAAAGAGAAAGAGGTTTAATGGACTCACAGTTCCACATGACTGGGGAGGCCTCACAATCATGACAGAAGGCAAAGGAGGAGCAAAGGTACGCCTTGTGTGGCGGCAGGCAAGAGAGAGCACGTGCAGGGGAACTGCCCTTTATGAAACCATCAGGTCTCATGAGACTTAATTCACTATCACAAGAACAGCACGGGAAAACCCACCCCCATGATTCAACTACTTCCCACAACACATGGGGATTATGGGAGCTACAGTTCAAGATGAGGTTTGGGTGGGGACACAGCCAAAACCATATCAAAGAGGAAGAGCAAAAGAGAATGGAAGAGGTATATCCCCCAAAGAACTGAAAACACGTACCCACATACAAGTACATGCATGTTCATAGAAGCACTATTCACAATAGCCAAAAGGTGGAAAGAGTCCAAATGTCCATCAGTGGATGAATGGATAAACAAAATGTGGCAGATATCCATACAATGGAATGTCATTCAGCCATAAATAAGGATGGAGTGCTGATACATGCTACAACATGGATGTGCCTTGAAAACATGACGCTAAATGAAGCCAGTCACAGAGGATCACATGTTGTGTGATTGTATTCACGTGAAAAATCCAAAATAGGCAGATCCAGAGAGGCAGAACACAGAATGATGATTGTTACCAAGGCCACTGGGGAGGAGGAAATGGGGAGCTTTTGCTTCATGGGCTTTCTGTGGAAGCGATGAAAATGTTTTGGAATCATTTAGAGGTACTGGATGCACAACATTATGCACGTACTAAAACGCCACTGAATTGTCCACTTCAGAATGGTTAATTTTATGTTATGTAAATTTTACCTCAATTGAAAAGAATGAAAGATAAAGGAAGGAATGTGTTAGGGGTCTATTGCTTTGAATTAAGGATGCAACTTAGAAATCTGGCCTGACTTTCCTATGCATGGTGGCCTTGTGATGTGGCTTGAATATAATTGAAGTAATTTGAGTAGATTAATTTCCTTCCTTGGCTTCTTCAAATTTAACATGCTTGAAGTTTGCATCCTGAATTTAGAATGCAAAGCAGTATGTGGATTAGTATTCTGGGCCAATAGTGCTGCTGCTTAAAAAAACAAACCCGGACAGATGTGTTCTCCATCTTAGCTGTTTGCATCTTGGAAAACTGTTCCTGGGTCCTGGGGAAAGACCACTGGGGCTGGAGTCAGAAGCCTGAGTTCTGTTCTGTCTCCTTATGCCCATGAGGGATACTGCAGAGCTCAGGAAAGAGCACGAAGCAGGACCCAGCCCTGGCTCATATGTGTATTCAACCCACGTTCTTGGGCACCATGTACTAAGCCCTCTATGGGATATATGAAGGTGAACATGACATGGACCGTGCCTTTGAGAGGCTTGCAGCCCAGCAGGTAAGATAGACACACAAGCAGTTGATGGTTTTAGTATAAAGTAGGGGTTTGATGCTGAAGATCTCCATGGGACCTTATAGAGGTCTAGAGTTGAGGGTACTAAAGCTACCTGGGGGTGAGGTTTGGTGGAAGAAAGCAACTAAGGAAGGCTTCCTGGATTCAATCTTAAAGGAAGATTTAAAATATTGCTGAATTGCTGCAATAAACCAAATGTTTGTTTCCATGCCCCTGCAAATTCATATCTTGAAACCTAACCCCCAAGGTGATGGTATTAGGAGGTGGGGCCTTCGGGAGGTGATTAAGCCCTCATGAATGAGATTAGTGCCCTTATTAAAGAGGCCCCAGAGAGCTGCCTCACTGCTTCCACCATGTGAGGGCACAGCGAGAAGACAGCCATCTATGAACCAGGGAAGAGGCCCTCACCATCACCTTGATCTTAGACTTCTAGCCCCTAGAACTGTGAGAAATACATTTCTGTTGTTTGTGAGCCACCTAGTCTGTGATATTTTATTACAGCAGCCCAAATGGACTAAGACAATTACCCATTACCTATTTTAAGTAGGTGGTTAGGGTAGTAGCAAAACAGGAACTGTTAAAACTGAGTGAAAACATGCTTACGAAGAGTTTCAGTTTGTTATTTTGCACCAAAGCATTAATAATTAGAAATAAGAACACTGATGTACCTACCCTTGTTTTATGGCTTTAATTATTTAGGGTGACATAGGGGCACCAAGCCTTTTCAAAATTTGGGTTCTGTAACCGTCTCAATCCAGGAAAGGTCACTTCCAGGGCAAGGATATTGTATGAGGAAGGCGAAGTCACGAGATCCTGGGCAGTGTGGTGGGACAAATAGAGCAATTTAAGACCTTCAAAGGTAGAGTTTAAGGTAGAAAAGGGTGAGAGATGAGGCTGGGAGGTGGCTGTGGGGTACAGGCTGAAGGGCTCTTGGCAGGCCTGTTACAAGTCAGACTTGTGGCCCCAGTACTAGCTGCAGTGTGGAGAGTGGATGGACATGGGGCAAAACGCGAGGCAGTGGGACTGAGGCTCTGCGTGAGGACAGTGGTGGTGAAGGGAGTGGGACCCACTGAGTTTGAGACACTTCTAGAATGATGCTGTCCAGTAGAACTCTGAGATGATGGAAGCATCCAACGATGTGCTCTCCAATACAGGAGCCACCAGCCACGTGTGACTCTTGAACACTTTCAACGTGACTGATGTGACAGGAACCAAATTTTACATTTTATTTAAATTTAAATAGCTCCCCTTGGCCGTAGCTTCTGTATTGGACAGTATAGTTCTAGAAGGTAAAAATGAGTTGATGATTAATTGGGCAATTTAGGGTGGCAGGGTAGACAGAGCTAGAGACAGAGGGGCAGGTTAATTGTAGGGGGGGGAAGATGAGTACCACTGTGTGCATGTTGGCTCCAAGTGCGAGAGACATCTGGGGGAAGAAGTATGCCCAGCAGTAAGAAAAACAAGCCTCTTTGGAGAATGCTGGGCTGCAGATAGAAATTTGAGAGCTTTCACTGTTAACTATGATAGGTGAGATCATAAAAGTGAGTAGCACAGGGAAGCCACTTCACTACTTTTGGCCTCAGGTTCCTGTTGATTTGATGGTGGTCATAATATTTGCTTTGCCTACCTTCTGGGATGTTCTGAAAAATTCAGATGGGATTACATGCGTGAAAATGCTTTGTAAACTCTTCAGACATTAGGCAGAGTTTATAACATCTTTAGGAGTGAGAGGAATGTGTCCCACATGTTATTTTCCAAACATGAGAGATAAAGACTTCAAATTCTGGAAGCATTGCAGAGTAGCTCATCTGCAGGGCCTCCTGCTAAAAAACGACAAGATCCAGGATAAACAAAAGCAAACTTGCCTAAAGTATGAGTGTCACGGGCTCAGGGACAGCTTTCAGGACTCCCGTGCGGGGGTTTCCATGAGCAAACAAACATAAAAGTTGGGTTTCTGTGCATGCAAAGACCAACACTACCTACCGCTGTTCCTGAGGCCAGCTTGGGGTCTGGGACAGGGTAGCGGGGAGCTGTCCCTGAGGTTCCCACATTAAGCTGGGACTGTCAAAGGGAGATGAAGTGGTTCTGTCTGGTAGTGTTCCTCACAAAAACAAATGCTTATCTTTTTTTTTTTTTTTTTTTTTTTTAGAAAAAAAAGTAACCCAATTTAAACATTCAGGATGAATTTCAATTAAAAACTACCAAAAAATCAAAAATCTTCAAACACACAAGGAAATACACCACCAAAATGTGTATCATCACAGTGACGGGGGGAGTAATTTCAGTCCCCCAAGAATTTCACATATTGGAGATCAGCCACCAAGTTAGAAAATGCAAGAGAATAATATAGAAGTACAGAAAGAATGATAGTATAATAAATAATAGTAAATATATGACAATTTACCATTGAAAATGACAGCACAAACCAAACAAAAAGGGAGCAATTTGAATTTTTTTTTTTTTTAATTATTGAGGTGGAAAAACTAGGGTGTGGTGACATGCACCTGGTGACATGTAGTCCCAGCTACTTGGGAGGCTGAGGTAGGATCACTTGAGCCCAGGAGTTCGAGACCAGCCTGGGCAAAATAGCGAGGTGCCGACCCGCAAAAAATAAGAACAAATAAACAAAACTGACTAATAGATGATTTAAACTACACATTAAACAGTGAAGGAGAGAATTGGCAAATGAGTAAATAGAAGATGTTATCTAAATCTAGTCCAGAGATCAGGAGATAAATGGTGTAAAATCAGTAGCTAAGAGATGTGGACATTAGAAAGTCTAATATAGATCTAATTGTCATTGTTGAAGGAAACTCTAAAACAAATGGCAGAGGGGCCATAATTGATGAGTGACTGGCTGAGGATTTTCCAGGACTGATGGGAGCTAGGAACCCACAGACAGATGAACTACGACGGCATCCGAGCCGGGCAGGATGAATAAAAAGAAACACACAGGTAGGCACAAAACACTAGCAAATACAGCGTACCGGAAGACAGTGGCATTGTCAATGGGACCACAGAACCCAGATCACCCTGGAGGGAATGCTGAGTCTGAAGGAATGAATACAGGCTGAGAGTTCTTCTTAGTCACGTGGAGGATATTGTGCCTGTTCTTCCTCTGCAGTGGAAATCAGAGGTGTGGGAAGATCTTTCGTTTTCTCTTTAAGCTGGCCTATCTGTGTGTTGACTGGAGATGTAGCAGTTTTTCTCAAATGTGAAAAAAGGCATGTTGTGTAGATTGATTTTTACTAAATGTGGTCTGATTGCTTCTTTAAGGCAGCCCTTGTAAGGGGGCAAAAATGCGGTTTTTTGACATTAATGGAACTCTGTCAAGGCTGTGATTATTCATTTGAAATCTTTCTTCCCGACACATGTTTATTGACGTAAGTGCCTGAGTGTGCTCCCTCATAGAAGCCAAGATCCACTACTAATTTCCACAATGAGACATGTATAGTGGTAGCTACTGAGCATCTCCCCAACTTTTTTTTTCTTTTTCTGAGATGGAGTCTCGCTCACCCAGGCTGGAGTGCAGTAGCGTGATCTTGGCTCACTGCAACCTCTGCCTCCCGGGTTCAAGCTATTCTCTTGCCTCAGCCTCACGAGTAGCTGGGACTACAGGCACGTGCCACCAAGCCCTTCTGACTAACTTTTGTATTTTTAATAGAGGCAAGGTTTCCCCATGTTGGCTGGGCCGGTGTCAAATTCCTGACCTCAGGTGATCTGCCCACCTCGGCCTCCCAAAGTGCTGGAATTACCCGTGTCAGCCACTGCGCCCGGCCTATCTCCCCAATTTAAAGTGACATTAATACCTATATTTGGGTATGAAAATGGTTTTAACACGATTTTTTTTTTTAAAGTGACTATTAACCGCTTCTACTAATGATATGTAGGTGCCTATTGTCACTAGGCACTTTATGATACGTGTACTGGATATCTTCTTAAAAAGTCATTTGGAATAAAAGGATGGCCCCAGAGAGTTTTATTGTGGCAATGGAAGATTTCTGGATCTGGATTTGGGTGGTGGTAACATGGATCTATACATGTGATAAGGGGTCATAGAATAATACACATACATACTCAAAAAGTGCTTGTGAAAACTGGTGAAATCAGAGTGGGTGTGGTCTAGTGAATGTATTGAGCCAATGTCAGTTTCCTGGTTTTGATCTTATACTTCAGTTATGTAAAATGTTACTATGGGGGGAAGCTGGGTGAAGGGTGCATGGGGCTTCTCTACTGTTTTTTCAACTACTTGTGGGACTTTAATTATTTACAATAAAAAATAAAGTTTAAAAATGTCATTTGGAGCATGGCAGCCAGAAAAAATAGATTCTTCTTGATATTTGTGATTCTTATAGAATATGAATACAAATACTTAGAAATATTTGATGAACCCTGGAAGGTAAAGTCTTTCGTTTCACCTTGGTCAAAAGTGAATTGGAAAGTTCAGCTCATTGTTTGTATTACTATTCAAGGTTATATGCTTGCAACATAAAAGTCAAAAGGCTGCTGTCGTTACAACCCTTGGAAGACCAGCCATAAATGTCCTTGTTGCCTAAAATTAAATAAGCTTGTGCCATAGCATGAAAAATTGCTTACATTAGTCAATGGAATGACCATGTTTCAAAAAAATTTCAAGTTTGGTGTGTAACTGTAAATGGAAATGTGAAATATTTGGAAAATGTAGGATTTATTGGGAATTACTGTAATTGCCTTAACTAATCTAGACTAAATTAACCAGCGAATAAGTCCAGTTAGTGAGAGGAAAATGGATATGTGATTACTTTTAAATATGTTAAATCGATTGTTCTGTTGTTTTCCCTCTCTGTTGTTCCCCTTTTTATTTTATCTATTGTGTTTGTAGTTTGAGATAGGCAGTGTCTTTTTCTCTGGACAATTTTAATTGAAATAATGCAGACTTAGATACCATTCAGAAAAGATCGATATTAAAATACCTTTATTAGCATCAAACAAAGCAGTAGTGAGAAAAAAAGAAAAATCTTTAGTAAGATCAAGGAAAAGTGAATGTACAAATTAGTATTAGGATGAAAAAGGAGAAACAACCATAGATAGAGCAGAGATTAAATAATGAGAGGATTCTGTGAAAAATTTTATGGTAATAGTTCGCTACAACCTGCACGGGGTTGGAGACCATTATTCTAAGTGAAGTGACTCAGGAAGGGAAAATCAAATATTGTATGTTCTCACTTATAAGTGGGAGCTAAGCTATGAGGATGCAAAGGCAAAGAATGACACAATGGACTTTGAGGACTCAGGGGAAGACTGAGGGGGGCTTAGACATAAAAGACCACATACTGGGTTCAGTGTACACTGCTTGGGCGATGGGTGCACCAAAATCTCAAAACCCACCACTAAAAAACGTATCCATATAACCAAACACGACTTGTTCCCCCAAAACTATTGAAATAAAATAAACTTTAAAACAAATTATGGCAATGAACTTGAAAAATTAAAATGGACAAACCTCTAGAAAACACAGACTTAAAAAGAAATAGATTCAATATTTCTATGTTTAAAGGAAAATGAGTAATTTAAAACGTCCCCCAAAAGAAAACACCAGAATCAAATGATTCTACAGATAAGTCTGCCAGATTTTCAGGGAGTATATTACTTCTTGAAGGAGCAGAAAGGCTCCCCAGCTTATTCTACGAGAAAGTGCAGTAGTTCCCCCTTATCCACGGTTTCAGTATCCACAGTTTCAGTTTCTAGTTTGTTCTTGAGGTCTGAAAACAGTTGAGTATAGTATAGTAAGATATTTTGAGACAGAGAGAGAGAGACCATCTTCATATAATTTTTATTACAGTATATTGTGTTTGTTTTATTATCATTAATCTTACTATGCCCAATTTGTAAATTTAAATTTATCTTCCTAGGTATGCGTGTATAGGAAGCAACACAGTATATATAGGGTTGGCACTATCCACGGTTTCAGGCATCCATTGGGGGCCTTGGAAGGTATCCCCCTCGGATAAGAGGGGAAGATTGTATAACTTGAAATCACACAATGCTGTAGGAGATGAGAACATCACCAGTCTCACTTATGAACTCAGACATAAAAATTCCAAATAGTAAATATATGAAAGCAACCCTCTAAACTTTCTCGTCAGGTCCAATGCTTTGCAGTGTGTCTCTTCTTTTCCTATTACTTAATCTTAATAGTACTGAACTGGACTCCAACATCAGACTGAAAGAGTCCTTGCTGCTCTCCTGATTTTAAAGGCAGTGATGTGAATGTATCACCATTAAGAATGTCCTTAGCTGGCTGGGCGCGGTGGCTCAAGCCTGTAATCCCAGCACTTTGGGAGGCCGAGGCTGGTGGATCACGAGGTCAGGAGATCGAGACCATCTTGGCTAACACAACCTTGTCTCTACTAAAAATACAAAAATTAGCCAGGCGTGGCGGCGGGTGCCTGTAGTCCCAGCTACTCGGGAGGCTGAGGCAGGAGAATGGTGTGAACCCAGGAGGCGGAGTTTGCAGTGAGCTGAGATTGCGCCACTGCACTCCAGCCTAGGTGATAGAGTGAGACTCCATCTCACAAAAAAAAAAAAAAAAAAAATGTCCTTAGCTATAGGGATCTTTTTAATATAGACTCATTATCAGGTTAATGGAGTTCTTTCTATGCCTGGTTTGCTAGTTTAAAAGAGACTTAAGAGATAGAATAATCAATTGTCGTGAGTGAACACTGGCTCCTGATTTCAACAAACAAAATTTAGACAGTTTTTTAGATATTTGAGGAAATTCGATGACTTTAACAATTTTATTATTATTTTACAGAGACAGGGTCTCACTCTATTGCCCAGGCTGGAGTGCAGTGATGAATCATAGCTCACTGCAGCCTTGCATTCCTGGGCTCAAGCAGTCCTCCTGCCTTGGCCTCCCAAGGGGCTGGGACTGCAGGCAATGCCACTGCACCTGGCTGCTTTAACAGTTTTTAAGTGTACGGTTCAGTGGCATTAAGGACATTCACATTGGTTGTGCCAGTATCACCACTTCCTCTCCAGAACTTTTTCTTTTTCCCAAACTATTTGGGTACTTATTAAACCTGAACTTCCCATTCCCCTCTCCCACGGCCCCTGGTATACCATTGTCCTTTCTATCTCTATGGATTTGACTAGGCTTAGTACCTCATATAAGTGGAATTATACAGTATTTGTCCTTTTGTGGGTGGCACATTTCACTTCACATAATGTCCTCGAGGTTCATCCATGTGGTACCATGTGTCAGAATTTCCTTCCGTTTTAAGGTTGAGGAATATTCCATTATAGGTCTGTACCTCATTGTGTTTACCCGTTCATCCGTCAGTGGACATGGGGGTTGCTTCCAGCATTTGGCTATTATGAATAATGCTGCCATGAACATGAGTGTACAAATATCTGTTCAAGGCCCTGCTTTTAATGCTTTTGCATATATATCCAGAAAGATAATTGCTGGATCAATGCTAACTTTATGTTTGTTTGAGGAATTTGCCACACTATTTGCTACAGTGCTTCGCCATTTTGCATTCCCATCAGCAAAGCACAAGGGTTCTAGTTTCTCTAAATCCTTATCAACACTTGTCAGAAAATGCCCATATTTTTAATAGATCTCTATGAAGTAGGGCTGAAGAAGGAGAGGAGTTACTGGTTACCATTGCCTGCACAGCAGCCATGCCCACCTATGACACATGAGCCATTCACCCGCTGACAGGCAGACGACCCTCCACACACGCTGCCTTGCTCTTAACCATAACTAGGCCTAGGTTTTCCATGTGAGCCTGCCTGTACAACTTCCATCATGTCTCTAAGAAGGAAAGGGAAAGGAGGAGAACAGAACAGTGTATGATTTAGTGATACACACATGTGGTGGAATTGTTAGGTTTTAAAGGGCAGGGGAGTGATAAACATTATTCCTGATGTGAGGTACCTTTGGAGAGAAGCAGTGGAAGAGGATCAGGAAAGAATCCAACAGTCTCAGTCACTTTCTGGTTTTCAAGTTGGGTGATGGTTTCCTTGGTGCTTTATTATTATGCTTCATTACCTCCATAAATTGCATACATCCTTTTGTATGCATAATTACATAATTTACATTTTAAATCTTAAACCAGTGACTTTTATTCCTGAAGGCTTTTGGTCCTACGTGTTGGCCAAAGGTCTAGGACAGGTCACAAATTTCCACTGGTATAGTCTGAGGCAGAAAGGAGAGAAGGAAGTGAGTTTTATGAAGCTTCATTTGTTGGTTATGGCCTCCCTATTTTATTTAGTATTAAAAAGACTTTTAGAAATGCAGTGGTACAGTTAGAGCATGCAGTTTGTTGTTTTGTTTTTATTGTCCTTAACAACGGCAAACAGAAGAAGCAGATAGCTTTGTGTAAGGTCATTATCATTTCAAAAACTGTCTTGACTGGTCCTTGAAATTTAAAAATTCTAGGAATTATTGCCTCAGAGAACACAGCACCACATTCAGGAGCCAGCCACCAAGGCTGATGCTCAGTGAGATTTCGCTTACTGCACTGTCACAGAATGCCTCACTCGAACTGAAAAAGCTAATTTAGAGGGAGCAGCCGTCAGTCCTATCTGTAGACTCATGAATAAATTTGAATTACTCAGCAAAGACATACTCCAAGCTCCGAGGACCTGGATTCTCAAATAACAGCCAGTGATTATCACAGCTAACATTGATGGGGCATTGACACCGTGGCTTTGGCTATTCTGAATAGATTGTCTCACCTAATCTTTAGAAATGTTATTATTTCAATTTAACTGATACTGAAACTTTAACTCAGCATCATATAGGTAAGCAAAAAGCTAGAATTCAACACCAGTGTCTCAGTTTGACATGTCACCAACACTCTTAACTACGACTTAAGTGTGACTGCATCTGGCCCCATCATCAGTAAGCCAAATGCTAATCGGTATAAAGTAAGTACTGAGGGCTGAATTTGGAACTCAGCCCTCTCCCTTTCTCTCCCATTCATATTTCTTGAACTGTCTGGCATTTGAGGAGTCTTGACTCATATAGCTTGAATTGCTGAGCTCATTGGAAACATTACTGTTTTACCATTGTGGTGTTCAAGTGCACATACAGGCAGTAACCTAATTGTATTTATTTCTTATATCCCTATGAGACATTAGCAAACAAGCTGTGTACATTCAATCGCAGGCAAAAGAGTCGGGGGGAATGGAGGAGTTCTGAGCAAACTTCAGTGATCAGTGGCTGAGGTATCATGAGGAGAGTGAGGAAGGTGGTACAGCTTTGAGGTAAGAGGCACAGGAGCAGCTTAGAAGACCAGATGGTAATGGGATGGGTGTGAGAGCTTAAAAGGTTGTGGGTGGCAATCAGAGACTCGTGGATGGCACTAAGGAAGCCATGCATCTTTTCTAAGAAGGATAAAGGAAAAGTTCAGAGTACTTCATGATAATGTTGTTTTGGTAGAGGAAAAATTGGAAAATCCACATATGAGGCAATGGGTTCTATTTTACATTGTAATAAAATGAATGCTTTGAACTGTGCTTCTGTTTTCTCATTTTTAGATTTTTTATCTCCTCACATCTTCAAATCTGTGAGCATTTGCCAAGATTCTTCCTTAGTAGTGCATATTGCCTCCTAGCATTGCACAATCCTCATCCTTAAAAGTTGCATGCAATTTATCCCCTTCCTGGCATGGTCAGACTTCCCTCCTCTTGTCCTCCCATCCCCCTTTGCCTTGTTGTGTTAGTTGCCTATTACCGTGTGACAAATCCCCCAAAACATAGTGGTTTAAAACAACAATGAGTTATCATCTCTCACACTCTTGTGGAATGACCAGGTTCAACTAGGTGGTTCTTCAAGGTCTCTTGTGCAGCTGCAGTCAGGTGGTGGCTGGGGTGAGTCATGCAAAGGACTTCCAAGATGGCATCTTCATAACACTTCTGGTGCCTCAGCTGAGGTGGTTGGGGACAGGCTGGCAGTTTGTGTGTTCTGTCTCTCTCTTCTCCCACCCACCCCCCATCTCTGTTCTCCTCTCCCATCCCTCTGTGTAGCTTCTCTACGTGGCTGGCTTGGGCTTCCTCACCACATGGAAGTTTCAGGGTAGTCACACTTCTTAGATGACAGCTGTCTTTCCTCAGACAAGCATTCCAAGAAGTCTAAGTGGAAGGAAGTTCAAAGCTTATGACCCAGCCTTGGAAGTCACTCAGCACCACTGTGGAAGACTGTCGTTCTGTTGGTCCAAAACAGGTCGTAGAGCCAGCCACAGAGCCAGCTCAGAGCCACCCAAAGGGAGCAGACCACCCACGGGCATGGATGCTGGGAGATGTGGTTTATTGGGGATGGCATACCTCTCAAAAGAACAGCTACCACATTTCTCCTTTATTAAAAATGTCCCTTTCTCTGCTCCTTATAACTGAAATATCTTAAAGTTACTGACTTACATCTTATTTCTTATATTTTTTCTAAGGAAGTTTATTGAAAGACTTCTTTGAAGAATTCTTACACATGCTCTCCAGCGAATCTTAAAATATTATTTTCATTTAGTAATATTACAATTAGGCTTCCAAAAAGCTCTATAGAGAAAAGCTGTGTGACTGTTTTTTAGAAAGTCTCTTTGGAAAATCAGATTTGATTCACTTTTTAACCAACGATGATAACATATCAAACTTAAAAGGCAGATCGGTTTTAGGGAAAAGTGATACACCGTCCTGTGTGGGTGTCCTTGGGTGAACTTCCTAACAATATTGCTTTTCATGCGTAGCCACTAATTAGAAAACCTGCTCTCTTGTTGGGGCTAAACTGTGGTTTACTTTTCTGGTTGGACTTCTTTTTGCTTATATTCAAGCTTTTACAGAAGCCAAAGCTCATTCTTTTTTAACCCTCAAAATAAAAAAAGAACTCGAATCTAAAAAATGTGTTGTGTAATTACATGGCAGTTTCAGAAATTCTTTTTAAAAAATCTTGTACCTATAGATGGCTTAACTTGGCTTCTGCAAATGCCATTGAGGACTTAGATTCTTCTGGGGAGTTAGCTTTTTTTCTTTTCTTTCTTTTTTTTTTTTTTTAAGAAGCTAAATCTCCAAAGCTTTTCTCTGGTAATTATGAAAAACAACATGTGTAAGAGAAAGTGGGAAGTTGGAGGTGGCTAATAACTGATATTTTTTCTACCTAGAAACCTTGGGAAAACTCTGCTATATGTATTAATTTGCTCATGAGATTTCACTTTGGTTGCCATTAAGGAAAAACGAACAGGAACAGCAAGGCAGAAGTGTTTCCTGACTCTGGGGAAAAGAGTCAAGGGTTTATGGTGGGAAACAGAGCACTCTTTTTTCCTTTTACAGCAATTATAAGTGAGGCATCTGAAGTTTGATATCACTTTTCTCACACAGGACTTTGTATAGACATCTAAAATCTGACTGAAAAATCATCAGTAATTGCAATTTCTCATTTGTCTTCATGCAGGAAAAAGATTTTATTTTAAAAATGTATTTTTTCTAGCTTCATTGTGGTGTAGTTGGCAGATATTGTATGTATTTAAGGGGTACAACGTGATTTGATATACTAATACATATACATTATGACATGATTACCACTATCAAGCTAATTAATGTGTTTATCACCTCACAGAGACATGGCTTTATTTTTTCGTGGTGAGATTGTCCCAGCTCCTGGTAACCTCCATTCTATTTTCTGCTTCTGTGAGTTCCATTTTTTTAGATTCTGCATATAAGTGAGGTCGTGCAGTGATTCTTTTTGTGCTTTGCTTATTTCACTTCACATAACATCCTCCAGGTTCATCCATGTCGCAAGTGGCAGAATCTCCCTCTTTTTTAAGGCCAAATACAAATGCATTTATGCACATACCACATTTTCTTCATTCATCTTTCTGTGCACAATAGGTTAGGTTGATTCCATATTAAAAAAGCCTTTTAGAGTCTATCCTTTCCCTCAGTTTGTTTTTTTTTTTCCAATGTAAACCATGAGAAAATAGCAGTGGCTCTGTTGGTGATTTCCTTCCACATCTTCGTGGCATCTACATGCAGATTAAATTGGGGTTCCAGCAACTTCCTGGTGTGGAGAGTCCCCCCACTGCTCAGAGTCGTGGGGCCTTCAGGATCTACCAGTAGGAGGAAGGCATAAACATTTCCACTGAACAGGCAAAATGTGAAGACCCTTTACACTTCAGGCCCAGGCAAAATGCTTTGCCCACCCTGCTTCCCTACCCTCAGCCATCCCCACCAATGTTCAGCTCAGGGCTGCCCTTGGTTATGTCAACTGCTGATGGTGACACGTGAACCAGCCTGAGGAGGGAAGAGTAGCTGGGAGGAGAAGGGGCCAGGAGGACATAATGGGGCCAGGATGGGCAGACGGGTTCTTCTTCATTGCTTCATTAATTCTCACACCTTTTCCTGTGAAGTCAATTCTTCCCATTTTTGCAGATGAGAAAACTTTAAGCCAAGAGTTTTCATAACTTGCTGTCATGCAAATTCATTCAAATAAGTATACAAACAGAAGTATTTAAACTAAATAAAATCTAAGAATTTTGCTTAATCTTGGGTAACATGAAGGATTTTCATCTCCTCCTCATGGGCCAGCCAGTGGTCCGTTCACTACCCGATCCCCCTAGTAAGCCGTGGGTAACTGGTAATCCATCTATGAAGTCAAACGGGGAAACTGGTGAGGTAAGCCCCTGGCACTTAGTCAAGTAACAATAGTTGTCAATCTCTCTTGTTTAATCTTATAGTGGAGTACGACAAGGAGTTCTCCCCTCGTCAGCGACACCACAAAGAGTTCAAGTTCAACTTATCCCAGATTCCTGAGGGTGAGGCGGTGACGGCTGCAGAATTCCGCATCTACAAGGACTGTGTTATGGGGAGTTTTAAAAACCAAACTTTTCTTATCAGCATTTATCAAGTCTTACAGGAGCATCAGCACAGGTATGAAGGCTCGAGAAAGCCCCCAAGGTGGGGCTGGCCCCCGTTTCCCACCTTTTGTCATGACAATAGCCCCAACCATGTCTGTGCAGGGTGACCTGGAGTTCAGGGGCAGCATGTGAGTACGATGAGGTGGGTGTTCTAAATGGGAGTGTTTAGCTGGTGAGATCTTTTGCTATTTGATTTTCCAAATAGCTATCTTTTCCTAAGGAAGTTAGTCAGTGTATTTATTATAAGCATCTTTTGTGATCAGATAATTCCATAATTTATTAGGGATAAAATGTTCCCAGTATTGTTTAGTCCTCATTTTGAATGACAGGCGAGGGTGGCTAAAATAAATTCATACATTAAAATTATATGATGCTTGTAAGTGATAATAATTCCAGTGAATACAAGGCTGTGTATTTGTGCACATAAGATACACATACACACATGTATCTTTGAGTAAGCTTGTGTGTGATGTATTTACTTTTTATCATTTGGATACAAGGGAGCAGTAGATTTTTCCATGTCTGTATTACTCTTGTTTCCTAAAACAAGGCCAGACCATTTTACAAAAGAACTGCAGTGAAGCATGTGCATGGAGCTGCCTAGCAATACAGAAAAACTTCCGTGGAACAATTGCTGGAGGACTGGAAGGGCTGAGGGATGAAGTTTTAGAGTCGTTAGTATAGAAGAAGCCAATACACAGAAGCCAATGACCTCGAATTTTGCTTAGTATTTAGGGGTCAGTTTAGTAAGGCAGTGAGAATCAAGGTCTTTATGCACAGTAGATTAGTATTACCGTGTAGTTCTTAGTGTGTACGAGGTGGAAATTAAGCAGGTGATATGACGGTCTGGCAATTATATGGCAGCTACAAGGATAAAAATGAAGGGAAGTGAAGAGGAGGGAACTCCACGCTTCCAGACTCCGAAAGGGATTTGTCAGTTTTGGTTTTATAAACCAAGTCCAGGTTCCCACTTTTGGTCTTGTGAGTCTGTTGATTTCCCAAGAATTTCCAAAGGCTTAAGAATGACTTTGGTTTTTCCTGAATGTATTGATCTGTGTGTGGGTCTGTCACAAATACACGCAGTGAACTCATAAGGAACATTAATTTGCCCTGTGTAAGGTTCATTTTTGTTTTGAAAGCACCGCCAGCATCCAGCCCTTGTGCATATTTAGGTCTGTAATGGGGAAACACAGAAGGAGGAAGGACAGATGCCATGCTTGGGGACATTTCATGGTATGAACGTACATGCTGATGGTTGTACGTAATCCATAGCTGGGAGAGCTAAATAATGAGTAAAATATATCCATTGTGGTATCTTTATAATGGGCCACAATTTTGGAACAAAAGGGAAGTTTTCTGATATCTGATTCTCACTCCTAAGTAAAAATATATTCAGTGGCTATACTACTGAGGGCCTCTTTTGAAAAGTACATTTTTTGTTGCTAGATTTTTGTCTGTTGATACTTCAGAGATAATTGGTATTCACTGACTCTTTGGAACTGTTTTAGCCATTGATTTTCAATCTGCCTAATTATTTCATTATATTTCTCTGGTTAGAATAACCTACTGGCATCTTTTTGGCTCAGAAATGTATTGGGAATACATGTTTTTCTCTGTCCTGCAGGAAAACCTTTATAGTGAAAACCCTAGGCTGCGAGCTAAGTGACTATGGCATTTTAAACAATTGTTATTTGTTTTAAAAAAGAGAGAAAGTTAGCAGAACATTTGTAAGGTTTATACTGAACTCTAGCCAAAAAAGAACAGCTGCCCTGTGCTTAGGATGGTGGTGTCATACTTCCTCGAGGCCAGCAGTGAGTTTGGAAAATAAAATCCTGAATGGTCCCAACCTTTGATGACTCTCTATCAAAGCAGAGAGTTGTAGTTTCTTTGCCTTCTAGGATGGGAGCATTTGGCACCTGCGTGTGTTTCGTTGTGCATAGGAGAGGGGAAATTCTGGGAGAACTGGGAGAGTTTCATGCTTTTGAAGGGCTCCAGTTTGGCCAGGAAGAGATTTTCTTTTCTTATCTGTGGGCCAGGAGCCCAGACCTCCTGCTGCCTCCTAGTGTTCTTCCAGAGGCCTCCAGATTCAGCTGCAGGACTCCTTCCGGGGGAAGGTTTGATCTCCCCATCTGTACCGTCTTGGAGTGTCTTGGCTGAAAACAATTCTCCAGGCTTGTGAAGAAATGTATTTGTCCAATCTGTGTTTAAGTGAAATTTGTAGTAGTTGATGGATTAACTCCATTTAACAAGTGTTTGTGTTGCAAAATAGTTGGCCTCCTTGAAAAATTAAAAACAGAGTCAGGGTTTTAAATGCTGAGTCACACGCTCAGCTGGGGTGGCAGAAGTTATGTGTCAGTCTTCTGATATTAAAGACAGTTAGGAAGCCTGACCCAGGGAGGGTCAGGAAAGATTCTTGCAAGATGGGCTTTTGCTGTGAACTCTGCACAAACATGTTCCTTTGACTGAAAAGAAATCACGGGACCAGGTAAGTTTAAAAAGAAAAAAGGTGGCTACTTGAATAGATGGTGCTTTTAGTAAGAACAAGCAAACACTTGATACTTTACTCAAAAGTTGAGAATAAGCCCTTAGATGGAGTCTAAGTCATGGAAGATTTGATTGAAGCAACTCATAGATTGGAATGGAATCAGCAACCTAATAGGGAAACAAGTTTTTGCAAAAATTACATTGGTAAAGGAAATCTGACTTAACTGACTCCATCTTGCTTCTACTTGGCTAAATTGCTCTTGCTTATTCTTGTGCAGGGGCCATACTGGTGCTTTCCTTGAACAGATCCCCTACATGTTTAAAAATTGAAACTGTATTTGTAAAGAGGTCTCAAGTTTAGAATTATGGTAGGGGGTCGGGCTTTGCTAAAGAACAGGCATAAACAGTGACCTGCCATTGATCAGCTTGCTTGTCTATAAGTTGTTGACTGTGCCAGAATCATTTAACTGGGGCTCATAAAGTGTATAACTTCCCCAACTACACCTATAGATAAACATCACTATTGTGAAAGCTAAAGAACTTGTCTTTGAGATATTTTTCAGAGTTAGCATTTCAGCAGACCGCAAGATAGCCACCTGGTCCTGAGATTCCTTCCTAGGAACTGACTCAGCTATGTGAAGACAGTTTTAGACACCCCTGTGATTTCATCCTCGGTCAATCAGTGATTTCAGTTCCCCAGCTCCCTGCCTGTCAAAGTACCCTAAAAACCCTAGCCTCCAAATTCTCAGGGAGGCATATTTGAGAAATATCTCCTGTCGTACTAGTTGGCTGGCCCTATGATTATTAACCTCTTTCTTTGCTGTAATACCTGCTGTTTTCAGTGCATTGGCTTTTCTGGGCAGTGAGCAAGAAGAACCCATCAGGCTGCAACAATAGTCTGCATCGTTAAGTTTGAGTAGCACACGATGCCTTTGCGCCTTATTTATTTTTTAGAAGTTTACTTCATGGTATTGTGTGGTGTTTAAAAGATGACTTTGGTGTTAAAACTTGGTCCTATAAATCATTGTGTCCTTGTGATGATGCAGGTAAAAAAAAAATTGCATTTATATAGTAGTTACAGTTTGGAAAAGGCCTTCTTTTATATTTTCTCATTAGGGTTTTACCATCACCCTATCAGATAGACAGGGCAGGCATGTTATCTTTGAGAGAACAAAGTGTGGCACATACGAATTTTGCCAAGACCAAATAATTCCTAAACTGTTGTCTGCTATGCTTCCTCTAAAAGTCACTTCGATGATGTGGGTACAGTCTCAAGATAAAGATGAAGTACTGGAAAGAGGTAAGCAACTTCCTTATGACACATCCTCACACCTCCATTTTCCTTAGGTTTGAAGCAGACATCCCAAGGATGCTTCTGTTTGAATGGCAAATGTTTTCATAGGTAGTGAAGACCTGTGTCTGTTAGAATTCAGACTCTGGTACTTTGATGTCTAAGGCCTTCCCGCAGAAAACCTTTGCAAAACTTTGTTGATCTCTTGATCAACCACTGGTCTATTAGCAGCTTTTCTAGAGGAGGGAATAGAGGGGAAGAAAGACTGGAATAAATTTACACAAAAGTATTATATATTTGTCAGTTTACTTCTTCACTATTTTTTCTGTATTGCATACATACTAAGCTGACTTCACACCGGGAGTATAGACTGCTTTGAATGACTTCTGACCTTTCATAGTCACGCGTGGTAGCATCATGAGTACATGCTTTTCACAACATGCACTCATGATCTTTGTTCTGTAGCACCTTTATATTAATAGTGACATTTTGAGGTCTTTAGAGAATATCATTTTCTTCTATGTTTTTTACTTGGTTAAAGGCATACTTTTACTGTTGTAATTGAATTTTGTATACCTAGAAGTCAAAGAGCATCTCTTGAAAGCCAACCAGAAATTGCAACAGACACGTTCAATATCTGAATCATGGTCCTGTTTGGTCCATGAATCGGCCACACTTGTCTCTGCTAGTTTTGAAATTCTGTGTTCTGCTCTCTCTGTTTTGGCATTTGCATTGCTTGGCAGTGATGGTCTGTCTTCTGTTTGTATAACTTTTCTTCTCCATGTTCTATCATGGTACAGTCTTTTGGGAGACATTTGAAGAAATACCAAATTTAAAATTTATGTTCCATTTAACCAATATCCCAGGTTACTCCTCTGTTTAGAAATAGACAAGGATTTTTTTTGTCATTTGATTTTAGAGTTTGGTTTATATATTCATCTTAACTTCAGAATCCTTAGGATTTGAAGAAATGCATCTTAAAATCAAGGAGGGAAATGCTGCTCTATAGTTGGTTTTCATGTGTTTAATGCATTTTTATTGAAGTTAAAGCTACATGTAAAATTTACCATCTTTACCATTTTTAAGTGTATAGTTCAGTGGTAATAAATTTATATTCTTTTCTTCCCCCTTCATCCCTCCCTCCTCACTAAAACAGGAAGATTTCCTCAGGCAAGCACGGAAGGCTGCTGCTGGAGTCTCCAGGAACAATCCCAGACTGAATTATTGCTTTAATTTTTGACAGAATTCACAAAATCTTACCTATTTTACAGATAGAATATAATTGTCCCAGGAGAGAAAAGGGTAAAAACACATTTTCCGGAATTTTTAGTTCGATACTGCACTCTGAACCATTCACAGAGATCAGGAACACAGGAATAAGCAGGGGAATGAAGATGAGTTCAGATTTGCAGATTTGAGTCATGGCATGAGTACCCGAGATGATGAGAGATGTAGAAGTTTTGAGCCCAGCAGAATAAGCTAAACTACAGTAGATTTTTGAGACCATAGGTGAGCCACTGAAGTAGGTTACATAGACCAGATGTGTAAGAATAGAAAACCTAATTGACCCTGTACCATTTATTGAAAATACTATCTTTTTCTCATGTGCTTTAGTGACACCTTTCTCATAAATTAGGTGACTGTATATGTGTGAGTCCATTTTTTGGATCTTTATTCTGTTTCATGGGTTAATTTTTCTCTTCTCGCACCAGTATTCCACTGTCTTAATTCTTTCAGTTTTATTATAAGGCTTTTGATATCTGATGTGTAACCTCAAAATTGTTCTTGAGACTTTCTTGGCTATTACTGGCCATTCACATTCCCATATAAATTTTAAAATCAGTTTGTTTCCACAAAAAATAAAAACAAACTTGCTGGGCTTCTGATTGGAATTGCATTATATCTAGAGATCAATTTGGGGAGGATTTACATCTCATCGATAATGAGTGTTTCAGTTCAAGAATGTGGTATTTACTTAGGCCTTCTTTAATAACTGTCAGTAATATAGTTTTTTGTATGTCTTGAACATTTTTATTAGATTAATTTTAGGTATTGAAGTTTTTGATGCTGTTATAAATGGTATTATTAGTTTTTTAAAAATTTAGTGCCAAATTGGTATAGCATACCATTGATTTTTATTTTTATCCAGCAACCTTACAAATTTACATGTTAATTCAAATAGTTTTTCTGCATGGCCTTTTGGAATTTCTGTGAATATAATCTATAAATATTAGTTTTATTTTTTCCTTTTCAATTCTATTTTTTATTTCTCTTTTTCTTGTTTTATTGTGCTGGCTAGGATGTCCAGTACAATGTTGAAATTGTTCAGATTTCTGTCAGATTTTTTAATCTCAGATAAAGTTTTAATATTTCATCATTAAGAATGATGATTGCTCTAAATATTTTTGTAGATAACTCTTTAGTAGATAAAGGAAATTCTTCTCTATTTCTAGTTTTCTAAGAATTTTTTACAATTAGGAATGGGCATGGATTTATCAAATGTTTTTTCTGAATTGTGGGACAATCATATAATTTTTCTCCTTTATAATGTTATGTGTCTGCCATATTAAATGACTTTAAATGTTAAACTAACCTCATATCCCTGGAACAAGTTCAACTTGTGATTTATTATTCTTTTTATATAAGGTTGGATTCAAAGACCATATCTGATAACTTTGCTATCTGGATCACCTGTGGGTCTATTTCCATTATCTGTTTGTTCCCTTAATTTTTCCTTATTTGGTTTTATTTCCTGGCAGGGCTGCTAATTTTCCATTTATGAAATTCTGGACATTATTTAAGAAAAAAGTTCTAGATACTGTTATCTCCTTCCAGACTAGATTCAGTGTTCTTCTGTAGGGCAGACAAAATATGGCCAAATCACCTTTTTCTTTTTGTTCCAGGTTAGGCAGGGTTTAAGGATGTATTAAGGTTTGTTTCTGGTTTTCCCCTTCTCCTAGAGTTTAGCCCTTTCAGCTGAAAGTCTAGGATGCTGAGCACAGTGGCTCACATCTATAAATTCAGCACTTTGAGAGGCCAAGGTGGGAGGATTGCCTGAGCCTAGGAGTTCAAGACTGGCCTGGGAAACATAAGGAGACCCTGTCTCTACAAAAATAAAATTAAAAAAAAAATTAGCCAGGCACGGTGGCTCATGCCTTTAGTCCCAGCTACTCAGGAGGCTGAGGTGGGAGGATTGCTTGAGCGTGGGAGGTCGAGGCTGCAGTGAGCTATGATTGCACCACTGCACTCTATCCTGGGCAACAAAGCAAGAACTTGTCTCAAAAATTTTTTTTTAATTTTAAAAATCTTTAAAAAAAATTAAAAAACCAAGAAAGTCTGGAATGTTTACAACAGCCCCTCTTCCTTGGTGGACTCTGCACTCGATTTTTTACCTCCTCAGCACTGGGAGACTGCCAAACCCTCTGCTTTGCTTTTGAGCCTCTAAACAGTTTCTTTCTACTTGTTTTCTCAACTCCTCGTCCCATATAAACACAGCTTAATATCTGGCAAATACCTCAACTGGAAATGTTGGAGTTCAAGGAGACCAGGACTTGAAGAGCCAGAGTCCTAGAGGAAAGGGACCACTACATAGAAGTGACCCAGGCTTCTATGAAATCACGTTTATGAGCTCATTTCCATGCAGCCCCCTATTTTTCTGGGACTTTAGCTCTTCTCACGCACTAGCTGCCTTGAATTTTGATTTTCTCCCCAGCCAGTGATACTGCGTTAAGCTCTAGGCCACTACCACTTGCTGCTTGGCGTCTGTGCCTCATACTAGAAATTATCAAATGCCCTGAAAGGAAAAGGCAGCAGCAAACACAAGGCTCACCTTAATGCACTTCCTTTTTCCCTGAGGTCTTGACCCATCTAGTGTTGCCTTGCTTGGTTGCTCTAAGAGCACTTCAAACAAGTTCGTTTTTTAGTTAATTCAGTTTTTTTAAAGTGGGAATGTTAGTTCGATACATCATGACCAGAAGCTTAAGTCTTTAAAGTATAGTATGTTTTATCATTTTCATTTGGAAATCTTTTTAATGAATCCCAACAAATGTTGACATTTGATTCAGTAATAAAATGGCATAGTCCTGGAAACAAGATCTGGACCCGATAGATGATCCAGTTCCAGGATGATGGAGGAGAGTGGTTTCTTGAGAAAAGCATTACCTATGGACTGATCGCTCTATAAAATCTGTTGGATTTTCAGTGTTGCCTGCTGAACTGAAGACAAAAGTTCACCCTTTTTTAGATACCCGAGACGGGTTTCTTTTTTGAAGAGAAGGGCAAATTTGAGAAAGCCAGAATGGGAGAACACTATTATAGTTTGGGCAGAAGAAAACCAAAGCCTTTTATCCCTGTGCCCAGCCACACCTTTTTCTCTTTCTGTGTCTGGCTTTCACAGGTATGATCCCTAGGGACTCCCGAAATCTTACTGCTGACTTGATAATCTCTGGCTCCCTCTGTGTGGGCCTCGAGAGGCAAGCAGTGAGCTTTTCAGTATTTGTTCCCTTGCCCCTGAAAAAGGGATAATACAAGTGACCCATGGTTCAGGTTATGTAACTGGTTAGTTTCATCTCCCTAGTCAAGGGCATATGAGTTATACCTAGAACGGTCTACTTGGGGAGAAAAAACAAAACAAAACAAAAAGACTGCTCAAGGAGCCATCAGACCTTCTTGTTCCTCAGCCTATGTTCTGTTCTTGGTAAGGCACAGGGTAGAAGAGAATGTTGTGGAGAGGAATTAAAGTTAAAAAGAATCATATACCCTCAAAAGAATTCTAAAACATTTTACGCCGGCGGGAAGAGCAAGTGGGTGGTGGGCAGGAGACGCTGTTCTTTGGGAACTGCTTATCTACTTGGTTAACATGAAGAGAAAGGAAAATAGGTTTTTATTTCTGGAAACTATGCCTTATGTATTTATCATTCATGCCTAGAAACAGATCGCTTTGGTTACGTGCGTCTCCATACTATGTTGTTCAGCTTTGTGGGAGGCAGGCCATGCCAGTGGTTAAGATTACTTTGTAAACCCATAAATAGGCACATCTACTATGTACCCATAAAAACTAAAAATAAAAAACTTTTTTAACTTTGTAAAACATCTTTTAAAAAAAAAAAATCAATAGCACTTTTACTATTTCATTTCCCCACCTTGGACAGGAATGTGGAAATACAGGGTTGGTGATGAGAACTAAAACATGTAAGATTTGCATGTCACATGTTTACAAGGTAGCGGGGGCTGGGTGCAGTGGCTCATGCCTGTGATCCCAGCACTTTGGGAGGCTGGGGCAGGCGGGTCATTTGAGGTCAGAAGCTTAAAACCAGCCTGACCAACATGGTGAACCCCCATCTCTAAAATACAAAACTTAGCCAGGCATGGTAGCATGCCCCTGTAATCTCAGCTACTCAGGAGGCTGAGGCAGGAGAATCACTTGAATCCAGGAGGCGGAGGTTGCATTGAACCAAGATCATGCCACTGCACTCCAGCCTGGGCAACAGAGCAAGACTCCCTCTCAAAACTAAAGAAATACAGACTAAGTAAATAAAAATAACAGGTGGCAAACTCCACACTTGATCACTTAGTGAACGTTAGAGTATACCCCAGTGTATGGAAGCATTGTTGTGTTTATGTGGCCAAAGAGAACAGTCTGGGTAGCCGTCAATTTGTATAAAGTTACCATCCTCTGTATGTCCCTCTTACCCTGCCTTGGACATACAGAACCAAGACTTCTAATAACATTGATACTTTGGACTGGATCTTACCTGCAATTCTGTTTATTAGCCTAATTCGATGACTCCCTGAGGGTTATGGCAATCCATAAGACACACGGACTTGTGGATCAGCCTATATTTGGTTTGCACTGTTTTAGGGAGAGAGGAGCAAGAAATCTTGAGAGCAGATAGCTTTCAACTCTTAAGTTCACAAAACAGGCACAGGTAATAGTGCTCATATTTCATGGAGCGGTAGTCTGGCTTTGGGTCCTTGGCTCACAAAGTGTGGTTCTTAGACCAGCAGCATCAGCATCATGTGGGAACCTGTTAGAAATGCAGATTCTCAGGACCCTCCCCAAGCTTACTGAGTCAGAAGCCCCAGGGGTGAGGGGCAGAAATCCGTGTGTTAAGCCCCCCAGGGGATTCTGATGCAGGCTACACTTGGGAACCACTGATAAAAGAGCATGTACAACACATGAGCCAAACTGCCTGCGTTCGAATTCCAGCTCTGCACTTGCTGGCTGTGTGACCACATGCAAGCCACTTAATCTCAATCTCTTTTTTTTTTTTTTTTGAGATGAGTTGTGCTCTGTCGCTCAGGCTGGGGTGCAGCAGCACAATCTCAGCTCACTGCAACCTGCACCTCCCAGGCTCAAGAGATCCTCCCACCTCAGCCCATGCCCAGCTAAATTTTTTATTTTTTATAGAGGCAGAGTTTTGCCATGTTGCCCAGGCTGGTCTTGAACCCCTGGGCTCAAGCGATCTACCTGCCTCAGCCTCCCAAAATGCTGGGATTACAGGCCTGAGCCACCATGCCCTGCCCACTTAATCTCTTCGTGCCTCAGTTTCTTCATCTATAAACCTGTAATAGCATTAATAGTATTTACCTCATATGATTGTTATGAGGCATTAATATATGTAAGAGCACTTAGGACAGTCACATAGTAAACACCATGTTAAGGTTTGCTATGTTAATATTCTAACAGCAAAGTGATTTATATTGGTTTTTTAAAGATGAAATAGCCCCTACAGAATCAAGTGCATTTGATATTTGAAACATGTCTTCATACCATGCTAGCCATTGGGTGAAAATTGAGTCATATCAAAGGCTGTAAAAAAAAAAATAAAAATGCAAGTGTAGCCAAATAATGTTCATTCATCTTTGTTACTCAAATTTGTATGTGTACATGTATGCAGCAGTTTACTCTTGTTTGTAGTACTCTATTTTCAAATATATGATGCCTTTTCTATCTTTCTAATGGTAAAAGTTTAAACATAATCTATATTGTACCTTACGTAAGGAAAAAGTAAAAAGCATGAGCTTGACTCCTTAGTTTTCTAAAATGAAAATGGATTTTTTTTACTTTTTCATTCTATTTGGAAAATGAATTTTTCTTATTGCAGCAAGTCAGCAATACAAAAAAAAATGTTGCTTTGTATTTTAATTTAACATCAAGTCCAGACATACAAATGCAAAGGAATGTGTTATGGAGAAATAAAAAACAAGACCACAGAGTCACCTTACTGAGTATTTCATAAATTTGCTTATTTTGAATATATAAATGCCAGTTTATCAAGCATTTTTCTAGCAAAATGGTTAGTAGTAAACACTGTTGTACTTTGACTCCAGCATTATGACCTTGGTGGGTGTGTGCTTTGTCAGGAAAGGGTCAAAGCCTGTCCACCAGGAGCTCAGGCACCTCCTGCCCTTCTCCGAGGCAAAGGAGAGAAAGGCCTGCTGTATTTTGACAATGGTGCTCTCTGTCTCTCAGCCCAGTCAGTGGTGTATCACTGATGTGGGCATGTGCCTTGGAGGCTGTGTGATGGGAGTGATAACGCAGGGATAAATCTTGCCCACAAACACCAATTCTACTAGTCTTTGTGAGTGGCTTTCTGATTCATCAACTCTAATGCCAGGGTGAATTTTTGAAATTTTCCAGAAATATCTTATTAGCTGTATTAATTTGTTAAGAACCTCATTTTCCCAGGATGACCACAACATGAGGAATGTCATGCTCTGAGGTTGGAAAAACATTGAGAAAAATAACACTGTTACATCCTTGAAGATCGGAAGCGTATTCATCATGCAAATGTAGGGTCTGAGTTAGTTGAGAACAAAATAGTCAATAACTGCATTCAAAATTATCTTCCCTTATTTCAAGATTTTCTTTCGTGGTTTGCCAACTTGAGAGTATGTCACCTCAATAGGAAGGTCCAAATAATCTAGGCACGGTGATGATTTTGGCCAGTCTCTAGGATTCTTTATCAGTGACACACATTTTAGGTGAGAACATCTCTTCTCAACTCTGCTGAAGTGAGATTTAGAAGGGAAAGCTTATTTTTCACGTGGCAAAATCAGATGTATCTTCTTTGAGGCTACACTTCTACAGTCCGCAGACTAGGAAGGCCATGTATCCCTGAGGAAACGTTAGTGGATGCGGGTCAGACCAGAACCGTTTTAGTGATTTGTCACCAATAGCATCTCTTCAATATCTGAGTTGTTGGAAGCTTTGAGGATGAACCCGTGAAGTTGTGTCTTAAAGCTTTATTCCTTTTTCAAGTTCCTCTCCCTGGTGGTGTGAACACATTCGTGATGTTCTCATGCTGGACACAGCATATTCTGCTTGGAAGGAGCAGAGAACGATTGAGAGGGTCACTGGGGCTCCACCACAATGTCACCATCTACAACTGACACCAGCCATCTCGGGCGCCTTCCTGCACGCAGTCTCATACCTACCTGACCCTGATGGGGGAGGCCCACTGGCGATGGATTTATTTATTTAGACAGGGTCTCACTCTGTCGCCCAGGCTGGAGTGCAGAGGTACGATCATGGCTCACTGCAGCCTCCACTTCCTCGGACTCAGGTGATCCTCTCGCCTCAGCTTCCCGAGTAGTTGGGACTACAGGAGTGCACTACCATGCCTGGCAGATTTTTGTATTTTTTTGTAGAGGTAGGGTTTCGCCATGTTTCCCAGGCTGGTCTCAAATTCCTGGCCTCTGGCAATCCTCCCACCTCAGCCTCGCAAAGTTCTAGTATTACAGGCATGAGCCACAACACCCAGCCTTCCCAACTGGTGATTTTTAACCTGTGCCTGTCCTGTGTATCTTACTGTATTTTCTGTATCCAGCTGACTTTAGCATTTGTATGTGGTAGATTTTGGTCCCTTACTTTATTCTGAGCCCTTGGACAGTACTTTCAGCCTCTGCCCTGTCTGCTTCATGACTCTACTTTTTAGATATGTGATGGCTAAGGACCTGGGCTCTGATTAAATTCCATTTGGCCCATTTAACAGCCATGTGACCTTGAGACCCTCTCTGGGGGCTCAGCTGTAGAAGAGACGACATAGGTCCTGCCTTTTCTGGCTGTCCTGAGGAATAAAGGCTGTTGACACAGTCAGTATTCGCTGTTCCTCTATCCCACTTGGCCCAATTATCTGAAGTCCATGCTCTGCCTCATTTCCCTTCCAAAGGCCCCGAGCACCCTAGATCTAAACATTGAAGTCCAAGCCTTCCTCGCCGCCGTAGGACCACAGAGAGTTTTCATCTTTTGATGCTCAGCCACTAGACTGCACTTGTTGACCTCACAAGCTTCTTAAGCAGTGAGAACAGGCAGTGTTCTCATTGTACGATTAGAGAAGTGTGCCACAGAACAACGCAAATTCATGGGGCCCCAGAGTGACACGGTAGCAGAGTCGGGATGGAAACTGGGCTCCCCACATCCACGAATCCGCACTGACCCTGTAGGTGCAATTGCTTCATGTCATGACGGGTAATCCTCATCTGCCTTTGCCCCAAGTTTAACTTTTGATTCATGTTCTGCCTCTTTAATTCATTCCTTCTCTTTCTGCTCTTCTGTTTTCCTCCTCCTCCTCGGATGATGTGCATCTCTCTCATTCCCCACATTATCTTGGATGAGGCTGCCATTTTCTTTATCACAAATGCTGATCTTTAAAATAAAAGCTCATTCTGCCAGCTGTGCTACCCTCACGCTTTGAACTGTATTTCTGTGTATGCTTATTATAACTCTTTAAAATGTAGGTGCCTAATCTAGTCGTCAGAGGTAACTCGGCATGTGCTCACGGCCCCTCCTTGAGGACAGCCTCACCCTTGAGATTCCCACCGGGTCTTGATGCTAGAGAGGGCCAGCCACATTCTGCCCGTGCCACCGATGTGTGCTGTGCTTCCTCTGGGACCGGGGCTACTTTCCCACAGTGCTGTCTGTACTGTCTGTTATTGCTGGATGAGGGTCTTCTGTGACCTTCCAGAACAGAATTGATGTCCTCTTACATCTGACTTCAAAGCCTTGGCCTTCCAATCTCTGCTTGTTGTTTTCCATGGACACCCGCCCCCCATCTCCCTGCTCACAGTTGTTACCTCAGTGATGGGGGGTAATTTGTCAACAGGGGGTGTGACGCATCCACATCGGAGGGAGCTTTCAACTGGGCAGGCCAGAATGTGGCCTCCCGCAGACTCTGTTAAGCAGCTGAGTAAACGACTTTTAGCTGTGCCTACTGTTTATCCTTGGAAAAGACGACAATAGAGTTCCCTTCTCACTTTAAGTGGCCATGGAGGCAGGAGAAACTGTTCGTTCCTCCTCTGAGAAATCTAACCATTTGAACTTGATGTTTCACTGGCCTCATAAGAATTTGATGGATTAGAGATGAAGTTCATTCATTCCTCACAGGTTGTCTTTGGTAATCATCTCAATGAGACAGTATGTTATTATGGAAAGCTCTTTGAATCCAAAACTAGGTCCTGTTTTTTCACTTATTAGCTTGAGATCTTGACCACATGATGGTAGCCTCGTGTCTGAGTCTCAGGTTCCCCAGCTGTAAGTGGAGACCGTGACGCTCTGCCTGGCTTTTAGGATTGGTGTAAGGACCAAACAGAGAAGTAGATGAAAGCACTTTGTAACTTATGTAAATATATGCTCATCTTAAACTTAGTACTTAATTTTAGTCATTTTTCTATCTCTGTAAGATATTGCAGCAAAATATTTCCAATACCAGGAGCTTTGAGTCTTTTCATGGCCAAAATACAGCCTTCCCTGTCATGGGAATCCCAGGCCATCTCATTCTAGTGGCTGTGGGATGAATACGCGGATTCAGATTGTCCCTAAAACACACAAAGATGACCATCCCCTGGCACTGACCTATCATAAAATGCAGGTGAGCAGAAGGAGACCCTCACACCGTCATCCCACAGCCCCTAGATTATGTTAGTTAAAAACTGTGAAAAATGTCAAAGTCTTCCCAGCGGGGCCTAATGGAAGGAATGGGTTCTCTGACTTTGCCTCAAAGAACCCCAGCCATAGCTTACTGCTGTGCTGGGATGAACTTTAAAATCACTCAGCATCCACCCTTGGCTACACACTCCATATGGGGAAGGACTGGATACTCACTGCAGACCGACCATTCAGAGGCCTTAATTAAAATAGTAGATGATTACTTAGGGATGTGATGTGGCTTCTTGCTTCTCTTTATTTCATAGGAACAAATGAGAAGATTTTCAGTCCCAATTGCAAAACAAGAAAAAATGAGCAAAGCCCAATTTGTAAATGCTCATACGGATGCTGATTTTTATCTTTTCTCAATCCTGTTTCTTGCTGTCTCCTACTTTCCCTGTTTTTAGAGCTTATTAGCCATAAAGTAAGCTAGTCACTAATAGTATCATAAATAAATTTTTAAAACATAGTAGAAGTATTAAAATGTAAATGCCACTGCACTATAGCCTAGGTGACAGAGTGAGACCCAGTCTCAAAAAAAAAGTTTTTTAAATAATCGTTTATTTGTAATTTATCCTAATTTGCAAAAAGATCTGTCATAAGCAGCACTAGCAAGATCTTTGGTAAAGTTGAGAGGGTCTGCCTGTGTCCAGGTGAAAGCTGATTTCTATGAAGCGCCTTATCAGGTGTACCTGTCTCCTAATTGTGTCATGCCTGTGTCCTGGGTGGTACCACGCCTTTCAGAGCTATGGCAGGTCACTGTGCTTGTGCCTCACTGGTAGATGTGATCTGACTCGGGCATTTTTTATCCTGACGCCGAGACAGGAAAGAGTGGGAAGGAGCTTCGGGCAGTGCGCTATTCACCAGGCCATTTTTTGTTTCTTTCAGAGACTCTGACCTGTTTTTGTTGGACACCCGTGTAGTGTGGGCCTCAGAAGAAGGCTGGCTGGAATTTGACATCACGGCCACTAGCAATCTGTGGGTTGTGACTCCGCAGCATAACATGGGGCTTCAGCTGAGCGTGGTGACAAGGGATGGTAAGTTATTATCCGCAAGCCTCCCAACGTCCAGCAAGTCATCCGTTTCACGCATTTCCCTTACAGCAGTTGTGTTAGAACCGTGGGCGACAGTCAAGTCCTCAGCTTCAGGATGGCCTCATTTGCTGATCCCCTGTGACTTGCATTGAGAACCAAAACCTTTCCCGGAGGCCTCCTAGAAAGGAATTGAAAACAGGCTTGGGCACCTTGGAGACAGGAGAGTGGTAATGTTTCCAAGAGGATGGCGACGGGAGGACAGCTTTCCTAGGCAGAGGCAGGTTGCGGGGGATAAGGTGAGTAAGAGAGAGGCAGGCGCATCTGTTTAAATCCTGATGGATGAACAGGTTTGCAGTACCCACTCCTCCTGCAGCACCAGAGCCAGCAACTTGAGGCCCCCACTGCTGATCTGCCCACCAGGGAGGGCAGAGTAACTGCAGATTCGTAATCTAGCAGAAACAGGAGAGCCCAGGAGTTCATGCCACTCCTTCATGTGATTCTGAAACTTTGAAAGGAGTGCTTTGATTCTGCCAAAAGGTGCCACATCCCATGGGTGCCAGCCAAGGTTTGGGGATACATGATCTTCTTCAGACTCATTTTAATTATTAGCACTTGGGAAACTAGGAAGTATCCCTTAACTGTTGTAGCTACAGGAATAAGTTTCTGTGGAATAAAGAGATGCATGCTTTGATTTGCATTAAAGGAGTCCACGTCCACCCCCGAGCCGCGGGTCTGGTGGGCAGAGACGGCCCTTACGACAAGCAGCCCTTCATGGTGGCTTTCTTCAAAGTGAGTGAGGTCCACGTGCGCGCCACCAGGTCAGCCTCCAGCCGGCGCCGACAGCAGAGTCGCAATCGCTCTACCCAGTCCCAGGACGTGGCGCGGGTCTCCAGTGCTTCAGGTGGGTTTGTGGGGAGCCTGTGTTTCCAGAAAGCCTTGTTGGCCTCAGAACAAAAGTTGTGTCCACAGTCTCAGATGCTGAGCAGCTTCTGCACAGCAAATCCAAAGGCACGTAGGCATCATATGCATGATGGTACCTTGTACAGTCGCAGAACATCGACATGGGTTCTGAGGGCCCTCAGCGTGGAACACTTGTTACCTGAAGACTCAGGCTGCAGGCATCGTGACTGCCTGTTGATCCAGACAAGCATCTTTTTGTTTGGTTACATTTCTCCAGCTCTTTTTTAAATTCCCATCAAAACCCTGGGAGCACCTAGATTCTTTTTTCTAGTTGCGTTATGCTGGGGGGTTATTATGTGCAAGCAAACTTGGTACACTTGTGTAATATGAACTTGTATTTGTCAGTGCTCTTGGCTGGAAGGGAAGGAAGGTCAACTCAGCCCTCTAGGATGGATTTCATTGGCTCACTTAACGGAGAGGTTCAGGGGTTCTATTTTTTTTTTTTTTTTTTTTTTTTGAGACGGAGTCTCCCTGTGTCGCCCAGGCTGGAGTGCAGTGGCACAATCTCGGCTCACTGCAAGCTCCGCCTCCTGGGTTCATGCCATTCTTGTGCCTCAGCCTCCCGAGTAGCTGGGACTATAAGTGCCTGCCACCACGCCTGGCTAATTTTTTGTATTTTTAGTAGAGATGGGGTTTCACCATGTTGACCTGGATGGTCTCAATCTCCTGACCTCATGATCCGCCCGCCTTGGCCTCCCAAAGTGCTGAGATTACAGGTGTGAGCCACTGCGCCTGGCCAGGGTTCTATCTTTAGGCATGGCTGGATCCGTGGGCTCAGATGATAATCAGGAATCGCTCTCTTTTTCTGTTTTTCTATTTTTCTTTGTTGGTGGAATTCTTAGTAAAACTATCTCTATATGGTGGCCAGGAAGGCAACCAGTGGTTCCAGGATTTTGTTACCCTTGGCAACCTCAACCTCAGACAGAGCCCTTCTTCAGCAGAAATCCAGGGCACGACTCCGGTTGGCTTGGCTGGGGTTGCGTCCCCCACCCTGAAGCACACTGCTGGGTGGGGAGTGCTCTGATTGGCCAGACCTGAACTATGTGCTTACCCGGGAGCTAAGGAATAAGGGGAGTCCCATTCTGCTCAGAACAGACACATTCAAAGGGCAAGAGAGAAACCACCTCTACTGCCTGAGTGTCAGCTGAGTGCTCTTTCAGCAATGTTCTCCCTGGCTGGGTGCAGTGGCTCACGCCTATAATCCTCACACTTGGGAGGCTGAGGTGGGCGGATTACTTGAGGTTGGGAGTTCGAGACCAGCCTGGCCAACATGGTGAAACCCCATCCCTACTAAAAATACAAAAAATTAGCTGGGTGTGGTGGCATGTGCCTATAATCCCAGCTACTGGGGAGGCTGAAGCAGGAGAATCACTTGAACCCAGGAGGCGGAGGTTGCAGTGAGCTGAGATTATGCCACCTCACTCCAGCCTGAGCGACAGAGCCAGACTCCATCGCAAAAAAAAAAAAAAAGAAAAAAAAAGTTCTCCCCAGTGTGTTTTTAGGAAGTGGCATGGAAATCCACCCATGGAAGCCCAGAGGAAGGGAGACTGGATGTTCCCTCCCCACAGCTAGTTAGGATTGAATGGAAACCCAGACACTTCTGACTCTAATGCTGGTGCTTGCAAATTCTGGGGTCCTTTGGCTATTTAAATAGCTTGAGAATCAACCATAAAGGTGAAGATTGGCAGTGGGATTTGCAGTCAGAGTACTTGTTTCCCTGGTTGCTACCCTGTGATTTTGGACACATTTAATCTGTTTCAGCTTCCGTTGACTCACCTGTAAGATGGGGATGCTGAATGCCTTGCAGATTTGCTGGAATTAAATGAAAAGCATCAAAATCTGGCTCATAATAGCACTCAAAGATTATTTATATGCCATTGTAGGAAGTAGGTTCTCAGGGCATATGTTGGGATCCCTGGAAAACAAGGAAAATAATTCTGGAAGATGCATCAGTTCTTCCAGGTAATTGTACAGAAATGTCATTTTTGATGGCCAGAGTTAATGCAACTTCCCAAAGTACCTATTTTTCCTTTGGGAAGCATTGTCTCCATTTTGGGTTCCGACTTAAGTAAACTGTCTATTTTACCAGTAACTTGGATGTGGAGCTTGAGGATCCACCACCCAGTGTGATGTGACATTTTGCTTCTTGTCATCCTGGTGTTTCTTGGAAGCGTTACTCACAGCATGGGTGTTCCTGTATTCACTAGAAACAGTCAGGGTTGGGGTTTTTGGAAAAGAGAAGAAATGCTTGCTTTCCTTTATTCACTCAGAGGCAGCCTGCTGCATAGAGTTAATAATCTCAGTGTTTTCCTTCGGGCTATGATGATGAAGTCTGCCAGTGGTAGGCTTCAATTTATTAATGAACTGTGGTCAGTTTGGTACTGGGACCTCAGACATAGAGGCATCTCTTGAAATGTTGATTGCTTTTTAAAATTAAAATTTCACTTGATTTTATTCAGCACCCCCCCACCCAATGCACACACTAATGCTTTTAAATTGAGAAAAGATGTTGTGTCTGATTTTGATTTTAGCAATATCAACCAATTATTATTTTCCAAGTCCCTTTCAACTTTTTTTCAATTTGATGAGCTTAAATTAAATATGGATATTCAAGTTGATCTAAGTGGTAATAGGTGCAAATATCTCTGTTTTTCAGTGGTCTCCCCCCGCCCACCTCCCAAGCCAGTACTTCCAAATTTGCTTTGTCCCTTTCAACGGTACAAAGACAAAAGGGTTCATACCAAATCTCTCTGGCCTCACCTATTTAAAGGCCCCCAAGAAAGAATGATGATGAAGGACGCTCCCTCCTTCTCATTCTCTTCAAAGATCCTCTAACTGATCTGGGAAATTGCTCGTGTCTGGCCCACCGAAGCGCTTCTTTATGTTTTTGGCTCTTTCTTCCTTACCTATTCTTCCATTAATGGGAGTGGACATGCTGAGGAAGAGATTCCTCTCCCAGAAAAGATTTCCAGAGAGATGGTCTGCTACCCGGAGCAATGGGCTGTCTGGTGTCCTTTGGGGTCTCTGTGAGGCCAGATGTTGCTGGGCCTTCATGAACCAGGTAGATGTTACAGTAACAGAAAAGTGGTGTACTCTGGCGTGACTGCAGGCAGACTTTCTGCTTGTAAATCTTTTGGAAGTTGGAAGGAAAAGATTGTGTTGTCTCTGCTGCCCCCTTCTTCCGTGGCGTGCTCCCAGGGAGTTGATAGTTCTCCACCAAAACAACCACCACCAGAAGCAGCCCACCAGGGATCGTCCTACATCTGGGTAAAGAAGTTAGCATTCATTCATCAAATTGCCTGTCATCAGGGTGAAACGTGGCAAGGAAATAAGAGGCTATTTTTGGAATTGAGCTGTCTATGCCTGAGACGGCAAGACTAGTGCGCAGCAGGGGAGAGGCCAGGAGCCCCACCACCCACCAAAATCTACTCAAACATTTGTACTTGGCTTTCGAGCTGGACTTTCCAAACATGTGCACTGGAGAGTGGTTTGGACCGACGTCTCCCTGGATGGCTTTCACTTGCCCTTGCTTCTCTGCAGCTGGCTGCTCTAAATGAAGGCTGGATGTTGGCTCTGTTACACTTCTCCAGGGGCTTGGATAGCCTCTGCATGGTATCATTTATTGTTTTTACATGTGTTTGACTAGTCCTGGTCCTAGCCTGCCTTGCCCCATTGGGGATTTTAACCAATCTACCAATTCTTTTTCAGCCTCCATTTCTTACCAGCCTGCTGCTCTTGCAACTCCTGTCCTCAGGTTGTGTAGCTCCAGTTTGGTGATCTCCTTCTACTTGTAATCATTCACCCTCTTTTATGGTGGCTCTCCCTTGGGGTTCACTATTTTGTCTTCTGGGGGACTGTGATACCACTTGGCCAATCCATGACAAGGTCCATGAACAAATGGCCTTGAAGTTCCATTGGGTGATTCTAAATTTTCATTTGGCTAATTTTCCAGGATCTTTCCAAGACCTCTTTTGAGAGGGTGTAGCTAAAGCAATTTCAAGTCAGCTGGTAAGTCTGAAGTCTGCTCTGCTGCTGCTGCTGTGAGGCAGAATTGGTCTTTGTTTTGATAGATGACAGTTTGGAAACATTATCTGCACTTTAATGATTCATGTGAAATTGGAGTAGTCTCTTTCAGTCTTGATGTTTATGTTGTCACTACCCAGCTCTGCCAACCATCTATGACCCAGCAGCCTCTTGAGACCCTGTCTGTCCTTTGGAATGAGTCTGCCATTGCACCAATGCCACCTGTTAGCATTTCTTTTTCGTTTGTTTGTTTTTGAGACAGTTTCACTCTTGTTGGCCAGGCTGGAGTGCAATGGTGCCATCTCAGCTCAGGGCAACCTCCTCCTCCTGGGTTCAAGCGATTCTCCTGCCTCAGCCTCCCAAGTAGCTGGGATCACAGGCGTGCAACACCACTCCTGGATAATTTTGTATTTTTAGTAGAGACGGAGTTTCACCATGTTGGTCAGGCTGGTCTCGAACTCCTGACCTCAAGTGATCCACCTGCCTCGGCCTCCCAAAGTGTTGGGATTACAGGTATGAGCCACTGCGCCCGGCCAGCATTTCTTAGAGTAAGTTCTCCTTTGCTTCTTTTCCCACCCACCCAAACATGTATCTTTAAGGACCTTGGGGGGATATGTGGCTCTAGTACATTCAGGGATACTGCTGACCTTCTTCTCGATAGTTTATATCTTCCGCCCTTTAAGCTTCCCGGTTGGGACCATTCAGTAGGCTTTCAGCATAAAGTAATCAGGATTCATCTCTTGCAAAACAACTGTTTGAGTTGTTTATTATAACTGTGCAATCTTTTGCTGTACATTTCAAGGAAATCCAGTCCAGACTGGGGGTCTCATTGTTACAGTGTCCTCACTACTTGACCATTGGCATCCATGGGTTGGGGATAGCCAGAGCTGACTGGGTCGGTCCGCCATGGACATTCAAAGCTTGGGAAGAATAGACACAGCTCAGGACTGTGAACTAGCAGTTTCTAGTTCTCCAGGAAAGTTGGGAATTGTGATTTGTTGTTGTGATCTTAAAGTTTTAGGGCCTGCAGCTTGGCTTGCAGATGTCTTGGTTAAGTAGAGTTTGGTTGAGGGCTTCCTATAGGAAATCAAACCTTAATTCTCCATAGACATGGAGGACAGGCATGGCAAATAGTGATCTAAAAGTTAGAATCACCAAAAAATAAAGTCAGAATCAAAAGCTTCACTTCTATCATGCTCAACTCTTGTTCGAGGATAATGGCTATCAAAGAGTGAAACAGATTGGAAAGTTCCCTTCTACCTCCTCCCAAGGTTCACTCCTTGCAAATGTGCAAATGGCAACAATTCTAAAAGGCAATAAGAAGAGGCTTATGCAGGTACCATGAGATGCCTAAGTCATTCCCAATCATTGCCATCCTGGGAGGGCACTGGGGCCAGGAGACTCAGTCTAGGAAGTGGCAGAGGGTATAGAAGGTGCTTAGAGCACTGGGGGTCTCAGAGCTAGGTCTTTAAAGGAAACCTTTGTCTATTTGTAGAACAGTTCCATATTCTTTTAGAATCAAGACAAAGGCTGAAAAGAGACCAAAGTCCCACCCAGATTAAATGGGGCCTTATGAGATCCTGAAATCTCCTGGAGCAACCGAAAAATAGGGCCTCACTCTTGCTTCTCACTGTTGACCATCCAAGTTAGAAACAAAATCTAGACTCTGAAAATCAGACTGTCACCCCCACCCCAACCCCATCAACTGTTAGGAGATTATTGACACCAGAAATCAAAACCCCAGTGTAGTCCCTGGCCTCTCGTAGTGTCAGTGACACAAGGAGCTGGCACCTGCTGCGCGTTCCTCAATGGCTGTATTGATTCTGCTGGGCGAGTGGGAGCGAGAGGCTTGTTTTGGATAAGATGGGGCCGATAAGGCCCAGAGATAAGGAAAGAGCGGCCAGGCCCATGAAGACGGAGGTGCTGCTTTAACAGCCTCTATGTGGCCCTCACCCTTGTCATTCTAGGAGAGAAGGGAAATTAAAGTAGTGAATTATTCCCTCTAAAAAAACAAGTTTCTTTTGGGAAGAGTCTGTAGCCTGAGCTCAGGAAAGCTGGGAAATACACGTGGAGCATGCTGCTTTGCCCAGTCCCCTGCAGTGCTGGTATTTTCTTGGCTGTGTGTGACCTGCTGAGCGGGGACACCCGGCTGAGCTGGCAGGGCCTGCAGCGTCAGCCCAGGGCAGCCGAGTGGCCCCTCTGCAGAAGCCCTGGTGAGGAGACGACTCCCTGCCCACCCCTCTCCCTCTCCCTCCTCCTCACCTGCTTTCTGTGGTGTCCCTGACATTCTTTCTCTTCTGCCTGTTTCCCTTCTCCCTGTCTTGCCCTTTGTTTCGCTGTCCTCCTCTACTGAAGTTGCAAAGCGCAGCAGGCAGGGTCACTGGGACCCAGGCTGGCTCTGGCTGCCGTGACTCAGGCGCACCTGCCCTGGGAGCCCACAGGCTTGCTGCAGCGCCCTAGCCCCATCATGCTCACAGCAGCAGCTGCATGGTGGCCCTCCAGCCCCGCAGTGCAGCCTCCCCGCACAATACCTGCCTGAGAGTCAGGATGGTGGCTGCGCCCTTCCCTTCTCCTCTGGGTCTCATACCTATGGGACCCTCCTGGCCTCCAGTGCCAGGGAAGCCTGCCTGTCACTGGCCTGTCATGGCATATAGGGATTGAGCTTCAGAGCTAAACCAACAGTGGGCTCCTTTGCACTTTGCTGTGTGTGTGGCTCTTCAGGAGGGGCAGATAAAAAGGATGCTGGGTGGAATTAACCCAGATGTTAGTGTGGGGTGTGACCCCTGCATTGGGGGTATAGGCAATGTGTACAGTGCATGTGCCGCTGCCTGGGGACATGGTTCTGTGAGGAAGTCCCGGCCCAGCTAGCCGCCTTCTACTGGGGTCAAGGGTGCCCTGTCCTCACTGTGCTGGATGAGAGAGCTATTCTGCAGTTTTCAGTTTGCCTTGGGACGATTAGGATGCCCCGCCCCGTCACTGTCACATGGGCCCAGGCAGCCTTCCCATTTGTTTTCTCCTGTAGATGGAATGTCTCCTCAGTCATCACAGGGGAGACCAGGACTTAAGGTCGGGCAGCAGAGGCTGTCAGCAAGGAAGCTGATTGTCAGGGCCAAGGCCCAGCAACTGAGATGAGAACTCCCCACCAGAACTGAGCAGACTGTAGGAGCTCAGCAGAGCCTGTGTGGAACGTGGACCTGCAACAGGAGGAGCAGGGGGCAGGAAGATGCTAGAGGACAGAGAAAGTGGATCAGCCAGAGGCGTGTGTGCTGGGAGCTGCAGCATGTACCCCTGATGGTCCCCAGGAAGGGAGCTATGCCCCCTCCACCACTACCCTCAGAACAGGACTCTCAGATGCGAAAGCTCAGTTGTGTCTCAAGGACAAGGAGACTGCATCACTGTGTCCTCCCTCCCATCCGCTGGACTCCAGAAAAATGCACCTCCATATGGCTCCTTTCAAGTTAGCCCCCAGCAACCCCTCCCAGGTGTACTGGCCCCTAGGTAACCTGGAGGAATGACAGATAATGAAAGACACACCTGGGGCTTGGGAGAGGGATGTCAGAGCCATGGCTGGACCTGATGCTTTATTCCAAGATGAATTCTGGATTGGAACACCCCGGTCTCTTACGGTAGAAAATGGCAGGTACTTCCACATGGTCCCGCCGTTGGGAATGGATGGGACACTTCTGCCTGTTTCTCTACCACTGATTTCATTGTGCAGAAGGCCTAAATGAGATGCAAGCCTCCCTTTGGCAAAGTATTGGAAAAATGAAGGCAAGGTATTGGAAACATAAAGGCGTCATAAAGGACACGCTTTGGGCACCACAGCTGGGACCTCTGCCCAACGCTGTTCTCCTTCTGAGGGGGACGGTGCCTGTCTCTGCCACCTTCTTTTCCACTATAGGTCATGGGGATTCTTGCTGAAGAACCTTCCTTAGGGGAAACAGACATGTCTATCTTGGATCTTTAAAAAAAGAAAAAAAAAACCGGGTCTCGCTCTGTTGCCAGGCTGGAGTGCAGTGGCACGATCTCAGCTCACTGCAACCTCTGCCTCCCGAGTTCAAGTGATTCTCCTGCCTCAGCCTCCCGAGTAGCTGGGACTACAGGCACGTGCCACCATGCCCATCTGATTTTTTGTATTTTTAGTAGAGGCAGGGTTTCACCATGTTGGTCAGGCTGGTCTCAAACTCCTGACCTCAAATGATCCACCTGCCTCGGCCTCCCAAAGTGCTGGGATTACAGGCGTGAACCACTGCACCCAGCCTGTCTTGGATCTTTAGAGTTGATCTCCATCCCCAAAGGGAGTTTTAGAAGCTTCCTGTATGATGGGCCCCACTTGCCTGTCCCACACTGTGAGATGAAACCCATTTAAATCTCATGTCCAAAGCCATTTTTTTCCTACAAATAGTTTTGTGTGTGTGTGTGTGTGTGTGTGTGTGTGTGTGTGTGTGTGTTTACTGAGGGAGTTATAAAGGAAAGCAGAATGTTTTATCATGGTTTTTGCTTCAGTGGCTTTGGGACAAATTAAAAGTCAACTCTGGTGCTAGAAAAAAAAAAAAACTCCGCTTAAAACCCATGTTCAAATATCTGTAATGTTCATTTGGAGAAGAGAGGAAGGATTTGGGCTTTTTAATACTAACTGTACCTGAAGGTTTCCCTATGGAAGCAGTTTATTAAATGGGACTGAAAGCCGTGCTGCTAAAGGCAATTAACATCTGATATATTCTCAAAGCTCAAAAATCTTTGGCGAGGGGAATGTTTCTGCCTGCGTAAGAGCAGGCCAGGGAGTTACCTTCTGCTTATGGAAGGAATTCGTCCTGGGGGGCTTTTATGATTGTTGGATTTTGTCATCTGTGTCACCTGATCACTCAACAGTTTTTTGCCCAAACCCACCTATGGCTGGGCCCTGCTTGTCCAAGTTGCCCTGGATGAGCACCTGGGGCCTTGTCTTGAGGGGGAAAATTGCCTCTGGGCGTCTGGTGCCCCTGCCCTTGAGGGGGACCAGATTTCACTGTGCATTCAACTTTGAAAAAGCCAGATCCCTGGAAAATGTCTCTCGGGACCAATATTGGGCCCTGACTGCAGCTGTGTCAGGGGATGCTGGGGAGCCTTGGTGTCCCAAGACAAACTTGGTGTCTCAGCAGGGCAGTAGCACTACCTGTGTGTGAGCCTCTTGTCTAGAGGGCAGCAGTTCCAGTTCTGGTGTCACAGGCACACGTGGACAGCCAGGGGCATGATCTCAGTGGCTCTGACTCATGGGTCTGGGATTGGGCTGAGAACTCTGCACTTTAGAGAAGCTCCCTGATGATCCCCGGTATCCGGCACAGGCCACCTGCCAGTCACACACTGAGAGCTTCTGTCCCGGCGGCGGGGGTGGTGGGGAAGGCTCCTCCGTCTTGGGTCTGCTTCTCTGGTTTTTGGTTTGTTGCCTCTCTCTAGCTGTCTCACTTCCTTTCTCTGCCCCGCCCTTGACTGGTGAATCCATTGGGGCAAAGCTGTGTTACCTCCCTTTGTCCCACTGGAGTGACCATGTTCCTGTTGAATTGTCACCACATACATTTCCACTGGCCATCTTCAGCCCATTCATCAAAACCAATACCAAGGGCAGTGGGAGTGAGGGGAAAGTTTTCTCTGTAATTTGTCAATCTGTTAAAAAAAAAAAAAAAAAAAGTGTGTCACTGTAATTCCATGCAGAACCCACGGTACCGACCCTGAGTGGCAGACACGAGTATTCCGAGGAGCATCAACCTTCACAAATATTTATATGTTCTTTGCCAACACTTAACATGGAATTATAAGGAAATTTAAGCCTGGCCTGAGAGTATCTGTAGGAAGAAAAACAGGAGAGTTGAATTCCTCCCTTTGCTCTCTCTGGCCCTGATCCTTACTTAACAACAAAAATGCCAGTGTCTGGCGCTAAAAGAAATAGCTGTTCTTACAGAGAAGGTTCTCTTTGTTGAGCATTGAGAGAGTCAAATCAACAGCAGGTTCACAGAAACCCAGAACTGCTGGTGAAGTTAGAAGCAAAGCCCTTTGACTATGTCATCTTGGTTCCATCCAGCAGAAAAAGAAACTGGAAATCCAGACATGAAGTGGTGGTCTCTGCCTGTGTTCTGCCAGCAATTCTTCACACCAATTAAGTGTCCTACAATTCAATTTTTTTTTTTAGGCAGGGTCTTGCTCTCTTGCCCAGGCTGGAGTACAGTGGTATAATCAGGGCTCATTGCAGCTTCAACCTCCAGGGCTCAAACAGTCCTCCCACCTTAGCCTCCCAAATAGCCGAGACCACAGGCACACACCACTATGCCCAGCTAATTTTATATTTTGTAGAGACAGGGTCTGTGTTGTCCAGGCTGATCTCAAACTCCTGGGTTGAAACGATCTTCCCACCTTAGCCTCCAATAGTGCTGGGATTACAGGCATGAGCCGCCACATCTGGCCTCAGTTCAATTCTGATGATAGCCACCTGGAGTTAGCACAGACCCAAGTTAAAGGGCAAGGTCCCCAAGGAGACTGCTGTCATTTCAGACACCAGGCACAAGTGAGGTCCACAGGGCAGCCATGCTTCTGTCTGTCTTGCCTACAAATTTGGGAGTTCACATGACCGCCCTTCATGTTTGATAATTTGCTGGAACAATTCACAGAACTCAAGAAAGTGCTATACTTACAATCATAGTTTTATTATAAGGGGTATGACTCAGGACCAGCCAGATGAAGAGACTCGTAGGCAAGGTCAAGGGGATAGGCACGGGTGGTTGGAGCTTCCACACCCTTTTGGGTGCACCGTCCTCTTGAAACATCAGTATGTTCACCAACCTGGAAGCTCCACTGAGCCTCACTGTCGAGAGTTTTTATGTGGGGTTTAATTGCACTGCACAATTGAATCATTGGCCATGTGACTGAACTCTGTCTCCAGCCCCCCAGAGGCCAGGCTAAGCCAAAGTTCCAACCCCCCAATCCTGTGCCTAGCTTTTTTGGTAACTAGTCCCCATCCCGAAGCTAATGAGGTCCTAGAGACTGTGGGGGCTCACTGTGTACAATCTAGGGCCTCAGGAGCATAACAAAGACACTCAAGTCTAAGCATTGTCAAAGCTTGGTGCCAGGAATTGGGGACCAAGACCAGAGATACATTTATTATTTTCACACTGCCCATGTCTGCTTGACCTGGGAGAGAAAGTTGTTTGTAGAAATCTTTGCTTTTTACATGACCAAATGATGCCAAGATGGTCTTCATGGAGATTTTGGTCCCTAGCACGAGAGGGTATTTTGGAGGAAGCTTACTTCACAAGCAGAATGAGGTTGGATGGGGAAAATTCCAGACTAAGACTGTGAGTAGCGTGATCATGCAGTTTCTCATCTAACCCAGGACACCTTTAAGAGTGCAGGGTGTTAGGACCTTGGGGTCTTCGGGAGACTCCCCTGCTGCACCCAGCAGGCAGGAGAGGAAAGAGTGAGTGGAAGGCTGATGGGGTAGGGGGCAGGTAGTTAGGAGGGCCAGGCCTGGCAGTACCACACATCCCTTCTTCCCCACATTCATGGGCAGAATCCAGGCACATGGCCACAGCTAACTGCAGTGGGAAATGTCATCTGGCTGTGTGCTCAGGAGGTTGATAGAGGATGTGGGTTGCTAATTAACACATCACAGCGGCCGCATGGTTGTTCCTGGAATAGGTGAAGCAGGCTGCTTCCTCGGGGCCTTCGCATTGTCATTCCCACTCTAGGAAATTCTCTCATCCCAGATGGCCTCGTGCCTCACTCCCAAGGCTCCTCCTTTGCTTAGAAGATACCTTAACAGAAAGACAAGGCCGGGCGAGGTGGCCCACGCCTGTAATCCCAGCACTTTGGGAGGCTAAAGCAGGAAGATCACTTGAGCCCAGGAGTTCAGGACCAGCCTAGGCAACATAGAGGAACACCATCTATGCAAAGTATTTAAAGAATTGGCCAGGTGTGTGATGTACACCCAGCTACTCGGAAGGCTGAGGTGGGAGCATCACTTGAGCCCGGGAGTTGGAGGCTTCAGTGAGCCACGATCACACCACTGCACTCCAGCCTGGGCAATAGAGTGAGACCCTGTCTCAAAAATTTTTTTAAAACCCACAAAAATCCAGACAAGCTTGTCAATGCTATGTGAGATAGCACACTGCCACCCTGTGCTCTCTACGCCCTAACTATTGAAGAATAATTTAGCTAGTCAGGGGTTTTACTAGTCAGAATTTTTCAGAGAAACAATCAATAGGATAGATAGATAGATAGATAGATAGATAGATAGATAGATAGATGGATGGATGAGGAGATTTATTATGGGAATTGACTCAGGCAATTACGGAGGCCAAGAAGTCACATGAGCTGCTGTCTGCAAGCTGGAGAACCAGGAAAGCTGGTGGTGTAATTCAGTCTGAGTCCAAAGGCTTGAGAACCAGGTAAGCCAGTGGTGTAAGTCGTAGTTGGAAGTCAAAGCCCTGAGTGCCGGGGAGGGCTGCTGGTGTAAGTCCTGAAGTGCAAAGCCCTGGGAACTGGGAGCTCTGATGTCCCAGGGCAAGAGAAGACAATGACCCAGCTCAATAAAAGAGAATTTGCCCTTCCTCTGTCTTTTTATTCTCTCTGGGCCCTGAACAGAGGAGATGATACCCACCCGTGTTGGTGAGGGCAGGTCTATTTTACTCAGTCTACTGACTCAAATACTTATTTCTTCCAGAAATACCTTCACAGACACACCCAAAAATAATGTCTTAACAGTTGCCAGGCTCAGTAGCTTACACCTGTAATCTCAGCACTTTGGGGAGGCCAAGGCAGGAGGCTTGCTTGAGGCCAGGAGTTCGAGACCAGCCTCGCAATATAGCAAGTCCCCATCTCTACATTAAAAATTAGCTTGTGGTGGCCCGTTCCTGTAGTCCCAGCTGCTGGGGAGGCTGAGTAGTAGGATCGCTTGAGCCCAGGAGGTCAAGTCTGCAGTGAGCCATGATTGTGCCACTGTGCTCCAGCTTGGGTGACAGAGCAAAACCCCATTGCAGAAAAAAAAGTTTTATCAGTTACTTGGGCATTCCATAGTCCAATCAAGCTGATACAGAATTAAGTATCACAGTGCTCTAGATTGCATGCAGTAGAAGCAGACTGTAATGAAAGAAAAATAAGCATACCAGGGAACTTACCCAATCAACAGAAAGGCTGGAGACTTAAATCAGGAAATCAAGGCTCAGATCCTAGTCATGGGACAGTGTGCTTTGGATCCCTCCAATGCGGTCATCACCCTAGACACTGGCTGCCATACTACCCATTCTTGATTTCACCTTTGAGTCACTCCCTCAAGTTATATACTGCAGGGTGGAAACATTTGATTGGCTTTGATGAAGTCATGAGTCCATACTTCAGATGCTAGGGTACAAAGAGGGGAGCTATCTGTTATGGGAAATGGGGCTCTGAGTCCCACCTGTCTAGGCATTCCCCCACATGGGAAGTCTTCCCAAAAGCTGGGTAGCAAAAACAGTAAATACCCACTACAGCTGGGTATGGCATTCTCGGTTTGATGGCATCATTTTCATATTATTTAACTTTTTAATGGGTATTTTTGTTAAGTTTGCTATCCATTTTGTGTTTCTTTGTAAGTAATTTTCTTATCTCTGGGTTGCTTTTAAGAATTTATGTGTTTGATATAGTTTCACTAGATGTGGCTAGATAAGAATTTATCTGATCCGCTTGGAACTCGTTGGGCCTTTTCAACTTAAAGATGTTTGCTTTTCTTTAGTTCTAGAAAATTCCCAATCATTATGTCTTCAAATACTACTACTCCCCTATTACTGTCTTCCGAAATTCCTATTAGAAATATGTTGGACTTTTCATTCTCTCTTTCGTGTCTCTTTACAAAGAGAGAGTCATGTATTTTGGCCATTTGACTCTGTGCTATATTTGAAGAGATTTCAAATATACTGTTGAATTCTTTAATTCTGTCTTCAGTTATGTATAATTTGATGCTTATCTGTTTAATGTATAACTAATCTGTTAAGTAATTGTTTAATCTGTTAATTAGACAACTAATGTTTAACCTGTTTAATCTGATCATCAGTTATATCTAATCTGATTTCATTGTTATTTTCAGTGATTATGCTTTTTATAAAGTTCTGTTTGACTCTTTTTACATCTACCTGTTCTTTTTTCATGTTTTTTCCCCATAATTTTGCTTTAAGGTTTCTAGTCCTTTTCTTCCTTCCGTTATTTTAGGTATTCTTCCTTTTTTTCTCTAGTTTTTGTTTGTTTTTAGTTTTGTTATTTTCTTTTGTTATTCTTCCTTTAGAGCTTAGTTCAGAAGACTTATCCACAGTCTCTGGGGTCCTCTGGGTCTTCCCTTGCATTCCAGCCATCATCTTGAGAGACTGTGTGGCTGATTCATTTTTGTTCAGCAGTTCTTTTCAGTAGGAAGTTTCTGTCTCATGGTGATAGTTGGTTGATTGTTTTTACTGAGAGAGTCCTTGTCCTGCATTGTGAAAATTTCCCTCCAGGGCTTCTCTGGGGTCCTTGAAGTTATAGGCAGGGTGGTTCTGTTGGGTAACATAGGCAGGTGGAGAGGATGAATAAATTTAGAATTATAAACCACCTAAAAAAGTTGCCCCGTCTCTTCTCCCAGTATAGGCCACTGGCCTGAGTTACTGTTTGTCTCTTTTCCTTAAAAAATCATGAAATCTGGTGGGGCATGGTGGCTCACACCTGTAATCTCAGCACTCTGTGAGGCTGAGATGGGCAGATCACTTAAGGTCAGTAGTTTGAGACCAGCTTGGCCAACGTGTTGAAACCCCTTCTCTGCTAAAAGTACAAAAAATTAGCTGGGCGTGGTGGCTTGCGCCTGTAGTCCCAGCTACTCGGGAGACTGAGGCAGGAGAATCTCTTGAACCCAGGAGGCAGAGGTTGCAGTGAGCCAAGATCGTGCCATTGCACTTCAGTCTGGGCGACAGAGCAAGACTGTCCCAAAAAAAAAAAAAAAAAAAAAAAAAAAAATTAATGAAATCTGTATGCTCTCTCCTGCTTCAGAGCCAGGAAGACTGTGGGAGTTAGAAGTTAGTAAATCAAGTTCAAACAGGCTTTCAACAATTAGGTGACTTATTGGCTTATGTAGTTGAAAAGGGAAAGGATAGCCTGCAAATGACCTAAGCTCTTACACCCACTGACATCCCACATTAGATGACCTTTCTCTAAAGCCTTCTCCTTGCCTTTTATCCATCCTCTCTAGCACTCTCAAACACAACTCCAGATTGATTAATCCTTTAGAATCACAGCTCGAAACGTTGCTGTCCAGCTCAGAAGCCTGCAGAGGCTCACTTTGTGCCTCTGGAGGGAAGTCCGAAGCATTGTGGTTGGCAGCCTAGGCCATCCATTTCTCCAGCTTTATCTCATCTGACCCTGCTTGACACATCCTTAAATCCATTCCAGCAGAACTCCTCTCTCTTCCTCTCACTCCCACTCTGAACTGTCCCTTCTCTGAAGGGACATTTGCCTATGGCCCTTGCCTATGTGATACTTGCCTATGGCCTTTGCCCGTAGCATCCATGTTCTGGTTTGTATTGGAGTTATCTGTGTGTCTGTTTTACACCACCCCTTCGTTCACTAAGTTCTTGGAGGAGGGAAGCCATGTCTGACTTTCCGTCTATTGGCTGTGGTGCCAGGCAGAAGGCATGTCACGTAAGAGTCGCTCCAGTGGGTCTCAGTGAACCGGGGCACTCCCAGTGCTCTTGCTGGTGATTAAGTTAAGCCAGGCTAGTGGCTCCTGTGCTGCACAGGGTGGGTACATGCACTTCGGCAGAGTCTCATGAGGAAGCACTGGCTCAGTATTATTGCATTAGCATGCAAGGGCTCAACCCTGGCAGTGAGGTGGGAGTACAGCCAGAGAGAGCATTGCCTCTGCATGGTGTCTCCGTCTCCCCCATTCCTGGGCCTCCCGGTTAGGCCCCACTCCACCATTACTCTTCCTTCAGGATACTCTCCTGGCCGGGCAGCTGTCTTTAAAGCCCCTGTGCAGCTTCAAAATGGTCCCTGTTTGGACTGCAGCAAATCCTGCCTAGTAGCATTGTCTGATGATGTGAATGTGATGCCTTCCCAGTCAGGCGCCTCCAGGGTGTACTGGGCAAGTTGGCCCACGCCTCCATAGGCCTTGCATGCAGCAGGGCTCACCACACACCTCGGTTGCTTAAAGATGTCCATTCAAGTCACCCTGCGCCCAGTACTGACCCCAGGGTAGACAAAACGGACTCCATAAGACATTCAGGCCAACAGTCAGGAACCTGACGTAGCTATTGGGTGACCACACTTGTGTCTAGGAGGCTATCCTGAGCCTAGTACAGAGCCTGGCATGTGGTAAACTCGCTGTGAAGGAATTAATGAGTTGATGGGTGCATCTTTTGATCTCCTCCAACAGATTACAACAGCAGTGAATTGAAAACAGCCTGCAGGAAGCATGAGCTGTATGTGAGTTTCCAAGACCTGGGATGGCAGGTGAGTTCTCCAGACACGGGGGACAAAGGTCCTTTCTCAGCAGTTTACTCTCATCTGAATGGTGGCAGCCATCACCAAACATCTAGAGCTTGAAGGCTGGGCTGCTTCCTTCTGTGGAAGTCCTGAGGAGCCCTCCCAAATGCTCAGGCTCCTGGAGTGAGGCAGAGGAAGCTTAGTCTGTGGGGCACCAGGCGCTCCAACACCTTCCTGGGGTGCCTGAGCTCTGTGATCCCTCGAAAATCAATAGCCACATTTCCCAATACTCTCACCTCATCCTTTCAAAGTGCATAGGACATATATTTGGGCATTTAAACACATTTTAATTGAGACAAGGTTGGAAAAAAAATTACCTAATGGTTAACTTCTCCAGTGGCTACAAACTGGCTCACCCAAACGATGCAGAAGAGCACACGTTTGCCCCATACCTGAGAACCATTACTAGTTTGTAAGAAAGGCAGCAACTTCAATCATAGGTGGTGAGCGATAAAAGGTAGCTTCCATATGCAGGTGGCACTACTTCCACAGGAGCACCGTGGGCTCCTGGAGAGGCTTTCTTGGGTTCAAGCACATATTGCCGGCGACCTACGTGCTTCCAGGTAGCAGCTGAGGCCCTGTGGGCCTCTGCAAGGAGCGGGGGCTCTGGGGTCAGATCGACAAGGTTCACTTCCCAGCATTGCCCCTTGAATGTGAACTTGGACAAATTCCTAAGCCTTCCTGCATCTGTATCCTTGCCTGTCCAATGTGAAAAATACCTTTTCACAGCATTCCTGAAAAGCATAAATAGTGTGAGAAATTCATGCTAACCTTTTGTTGCTTCCTTTGCATTAAATTAAGGACTGGATCATTGCACCCAAGGGCTATGCTGCCAATTACTGTGATGGAGAATGCTCCTTCCCACTCAACGCACACATGAATGCAACCAACCACGCGATCGTGCAGACCTTGGTGAGCTCTCGGAGACTTTGTTTTTTAAGTGGGAGTAAGCTAAGACCAGGTGTCATTTCTAAGGTACCTTTCTCCCCTTCTGTTTTGGAACAGGTTCACCTTATGAACCCTGAGTATGTCCCCAAACCGTGCTGTGCGCCAACTAAACTAAATGCCATCTCAGTTCTTTACTTTGATGACAACTCCAATGTCATTCTGAAAAAATACAGGAATATGGTTGTAAGAGCTTGTGGATGCCACTAACTCGAAACCAGATGCTGGGGACACACATTCTGCCTTGGATTCCTAGATTACATCTGCCTTAAAAAACACAGAAGCACAGTTGGAGGTGGGATGATGAGACTTTGAAACTATCTCATGCCAGTGCCTTATTACCTAAGAAGGTTTTAAAGGACCTCATTAATAATTTGCTCACTTGGTAAATGACGTGAGTAGTTGTTGGTCTGTAGCAAGCTGAGTTTGGATGTCTGTAGTGTAAGGTCTGGTAACTGCAGAAACATAACCGTGAAGCTCTTCCTACCCTCCTCCCTCAAAAACCCACCAAAATTAGTTTTAGCTGTAGATCAAGCTATTTGGGGTGTTTGTTAGTAAATAGGGAAAATAATCTCAAAGGAGTTAAATGTATTCTTGGCTAAAGGATCAGCTGGTTCAGTACTGTCTATCAAAGGTAGATTTTACACAAAACCGGAATTGGGGAAGTGGGGGGGACGCCTCTGTTCAGATTTCATTCCCAGGAAGTCCACAGGACCCACAGCCCAGGCCACAGCCAGGGCTCCATGGGGCGCCTTTGTCTCAGTCATTGCTGTTATATGTTCGTGCTGGAGTTTTGTTGGTGTGAAAATGTACGTATTTCAGCCAAAACATACCATTTCTACACCTCAATCTTCCATTTGCTGTACTCTTTGCTAGTACCAAAAGTAGACTGATTACACTGAGGTGAGGCTACAAGGGGTGTGTAACCGTGTAACACGTGAAGGCAGTGCTGCACCTCTTATCGGAATGGTTCTTTGACCAGCACATTAACTTCTGGACTGCCGGCTCTCATACCTATTTCAGTAAAGTGGTTCTCTGCCTTTTTACTATACAGCATACCATGCCACAGGGTTAGAACCAACAAAGAAAACAAATTGAGGGTGCCCAGCTTGTAAGAATGGTGTTAGGGGATGATCATGCTGTTTATGAACGGAAATCATGATTTCCCTTGTAGAAAGTGAGGCTCAGATTAAATTTTAGAATATTTTCTAAATGTCTTTTTCACAATCATGTACTGGGAAGGCAATTTCATACTAAACTGATTAAATAATACATTTATAATCTACAACTGTTTGCACTTACAGCTTTTTTTGTAAATATAAACTATAATTTATTGTCTATTTTATATCTGTTTTGCTGTAACATTGAAGGAAAGAAAGACCAGACTTGTTAAAAAAAGAGTTTATTTAGAAAGTATCATGGTGTAAACAAACAAATTGTACCACTTTGATTTTCTTGGAATACAAGACTCGTGATGCAAAGCTGAAGCCACTCTTGACAGTTGTGCTTCTCTAGGAGGTTGGGTTTTTTTTTTTTTTTTTTTAAAGAATTATCTGTGAACCCATACATGATTAATAAAGATTTCCTTTAAGGCAGAGGCTGGTCGAGATGCTGCTGTTATCTTCTGCCTCAGACAGTATAAGTACGTGGTCTTGTTTCTAAGATTCCTACCAATAGTTACTTTGGGCCAAATATCCACATCCCCTTGCGCATGGGAGGTGGGTGAAGGGTGTTGGACGCAAAGTGATTATCATGGGAAGTAGCTCGATGATCTTAGAGCTTAGTCCTACAAGTGCTTATTCCCAAGAGAGATAGTAAAAGTGTTTAATCACAAGGATAGCATGAGTTAGAGGACACTGGCATCAACAGCTGCCACGGCCATGCACGCCAGGGCCAGAGCAGCCCGCTGACATCTGTCTTTGGTCTTGAGATCAAATGCATCCCATTCTTCATACATTAGAAGGTCGACCTCCTTGAAGCAGACCGAGTATAGCAAGCCTCTAAAAGGACTACTGAGAAACAGAATCAGAAACTCTAGTTAGGGCCCTTCAGCAGGGCTGCAGAGCCTCCCTGGATACCCAGACCTGGGAAAGCCTGTCTGGTCTTGTCACCCCAGGTGACAAATACAACTGGCATCTTTCTATGAGTTAATGAAATGCTCAGAATGAGCCTCGTGGAATTTTCCATGCCTACCCTTTCTAAGACATCCAATCTTAAAGTTCACGTGGACTCTAGCTTCATGTTGACAACAGGATGAACTAAAGAAATGTTTCACCCCATGAGAAACAGAAGGATCCCTGAACAGTAACTGATTCGACAAGTATCAACACGTAAAGTTATGGCATCAGCATTCTCTTACGCAGGCGCAGTCAGAAGTAATGCTGCTTTCATTATGGCTAACCTCTCACACTGAGAGAAGTATTCACAGAAACAGAAGCTCCAGCAGTGGCCGTGAAGGTATCTTCCAGAGGTGTGGGTTTTTGCTTTTAAATCTGCTCCATGCTATGGCCCAACCACAGTATTGAGTCAACTGTGACCTTAAGATCAGAGGAACATCAATACTGCCACAAGGCCACCTTTCCAGAACTCGTGGGCAGTTAACAAACTATGCTTTGGACGTGCTTTCTTTCACCAAAATCACTCAATTCAGGAGCCACAAATAGTCCAGCAGTTTGATTTCCCTCAACTCTACTTTAGTCTCAAAGGAAACCATTTAAATTTCATCAAGAGAAGGTCAAAGGGGATATATCGCCACTGAAAATATTTACACAGTGACCATGAGTTACACATTTACTTAGAGAAACTTACTTAATAAAGAATCTGTAGTGTGTGTTGGCTTGGAAAACACACACACAAAGAAGATACCTCACGCTTAGTATGTTCTGCTTTCTGAACAGCCACCACTGGGAACCCAGTGGCCTCTGTGGGATTGAACTCCTAAACGCAGGGTGCGGGAGCTGGGCAGGAGAGGCGACTTCCAACTGTGTTCCTAGAGTTCGTCTTTCGCTTGGCCCAGGACAAAGCGGTGTAAGGAGTCAAGGTCTCTGCCTCCACTGTGCTCACTGACCTTCTTCCCGCCTCGGAAAAGCAGCAGCGTGGGGTAGCCTCGTACCTTAAGACAAAAAAGAAAAAAGTTTGCAAACCAGCGGTCCAGATCACATACAAATTGCTTCCTAAATAAAACGAGATACACTCCTACCGTTGTGGGTGGAAAATTCTGTGGCTAATTTTTAAAGGTGTATATTCCATTAAAACAGGAGCAGACTGTTTAGAAAGCAAAGCCGTGGGGCTGTGTGTTCACTTCTGAATTCAAAATATCATTAAAGATCAGCATCAAAGGAACGGTTTTACCCTAAAGCAGACCCTTTCGGTCTTCACTGTGCACACAATCACCTGCGGGTCTGGTGAAGATGCAGATTTGGATGGAGCAGGCCTGGGAGTCTGCATTTCCAGCGACCTCCCTGGCGATGCCCTAGTGGTCTGCAGACCAGACCATGGGAGCAAGACCCTCTTGAGGATAAACTTTTCAGTGGCAACTCGTTTCTAAGAATTTTAAGGCACAAAAAACAACTGCTATCTTTTAATAATAAGGAAATTCTATCTGGATTACGTCTATTCTCCATCTAAAAGGCTCCAAAAGTGTTTGAATAACAAAGGAGAAAAAAAATGACACATCTTCCAGGCCATCGGATTGTGCTAACAGCTTGGAATGAAGGCAGTAGTTAACCCAAGCACAGGACCGACTTGCTAGCATGGCCCTTTTAGAAAGGAGGTTACGTTGAAATGATTCTTAGATTCAGCCACTGCATTTTATGATGCTGGCTTATGTGTGAGAAATGAGCAACTCGGGTATTTGTGGCGAAGGCTACAGACCACTGGTCAATCAAGAGTAGCGGGGTGAGAAGCCTCACAGTCTATGGCGTGGGGTCTGTTACTTCAAGGCCTTATACTCAGACAGCAAGGCCTGAAAACCTGCACTGAAACATGGATACTAACTAAAAAGCGGGCAGAGAAGAATGCCTTTCCTTTGAGAGAGGATCTCTTTTTTGCTTCTCCAAACAACTCAAAGGGACATAAAAACCACATTGCTGAGAAGATGAGAGCAGAGTGAGTTACCGGGGTTAAGGCACAGTCCCTTGGGATCTGCCCCCATACTGAGAGGAGCTCTCTCATGAGCATCCATCCAAGTACCCACCGAATACTTGCTGCAAATACTCCGTTCAGCAGTGCAGTCTACTTCAGCGATCTTGACCCCCGCCAGACCAGGGAATTCCTTTCTAGAGAGTTCCTCCCAAGTAGGAGCCAGATTCTTACAATGGCCACACCTAAGAGGAGAAGAATGGCAGCTTTGTTGAAATCCTGGGTCGAGATCATTCACCTACACTTTGCTGCCAAGACAAGCTCTGTTTCTTCGTATGGGAGAGTCAACAATTGCCTACAAATCTGTAAAATACCAAATTCTCCCACTGGGTGCACATTACCTCTTCCTCCTCCTGTCCCAAACGAAGAACCCAAAAGTTGATGCAAAGCAGACTTTCAGATAACGTGCCAGAAGCAAGCCAGTCTGAAAACAAGTTGAGATGCTGAGACCATTTCCATGCCATAGTGAACTGTGCTGACTGGTTTATGGAAAGCACAGGAGCAGAGAAACAGGGAACAGGGCAGATGCCACGCAATTTCTAAAAAGTCACTTGAATGCCAAAGACATTTTAGATTTCATCGCTTATGGTCTCAGAATTTCAAAACCATTTTAAGGCCTCCTTGGTGCTTCAACGGTTTGGGGTGAGCATCAAGGCCATGACTAAGTTTGGTTCGAACCCTCCCTTCTACCCGACTCTGTTCCCTTCTCTCTTCTGACCCCCTCCTGCCATGTGGATGGCTCCCCTTCAGCCAAAGGGCATCCTCTTTCTCGATACTTGATCTATGGAGCTTTAGGTTTTTAAATGTTGAAAATGATTTGAAAGGCATTGCTACGGTTCGTTCAAGTCCTGTGATTAACTTTTTACCCCTGTGGTTGGTTTCTCAGGAACATGTGGAGCGTAACAAACAAGAAAAGTGACGCCTTTATCATGTTTAGATAAACAATCTAATGTTGTCCTAAACACTCTGCTTTTCCAAATGGATTGTTTATTTGTGAAGACAAAAAGTTACTCCCATTTTTCAGCTGAGGGAACTGGGGTTCAAAGGAATTAAAGGACATCCAAGTTTACTATACAGTCATTCACGGTAAGTCTTAGAACCAAGGTTGTCTGGATCTCACACTACCTGCAATCCATTTCTGCTCTGGTCTCCAAGACCATGAGGCATGCAGGTTCAGGAAACCGCGTAGCATACTGAAAGGCTCTCACAGACTCTACTGGATTTCTCTACAAAAGAAATCCGAGTACTGCAAAGAACCGAGGAGCAAAGCTACATCATGACACTCGTTGTTTAGCCAAAAAAAAAAAAGCCATCTATTTGGAAAAGTGCAGATACCACAAAACTGAATATGGCCATCATAATTTGCCTCCATTTTTATGTTTTCTCTATAGTTGATATAACTGTAGCCTCATTCTCCATATATAATTAAGGCCACTGAAGTCTAACATATTTGAATATAGGAGCATAATGATAACAGTTCCTTGTTTCCTACAACATGTTCTACATTTAAATGTAACATGTGCCCAACATTGAGTCTGGAGGGCTGGCAGATGAGCTGAAAAACATGATGTGACTTAGTACACGTGGGCAAAGTAGTTTCTAATTACACAGCCACTTACCATGGAGCATAAAACTTGATGAAGGTTATTCCTTCTGCAATGGTGTCATCGAAGTTATTTTCAGTGAGTGCCAACACAGTGCCCTTCAAGGGAGAGAAAAGCCACGGTTCAAGTACATCCCTTAAAGTTGAGCAGCGCCATGCTTTGGGATTGCAGATACACAAATCAGTCATTTTTTAAAAATGCAGTTATGCAGGCTCCAAAGTCACACAGAAATACCTACACAATCTGCATTTCATAGGCTACACACAAAGGCAGGCTAGCAGCCTCTGAAGGGCAGAGAGTTCAATACAAGTCCCTGGGTCCCAAGCCTGGGAGATGTGGTGAGGAGGTGGCTGGACACTGTTACAGGGGGTGGGAGGGGGACTGACTGTCTTTTGGGGATGAGGCAGGTTGAAAACTCTCCAGGGCTCTGTGGTGTGGACCAGGCAGCCCTGGGTGTCCGGCGCCTGCCTCTGCACCTCTAGGCTTGGAGTCTCCAGGATACCCACTGAAGTCTCATCCTCAGCTGCTTTTCTCACTGGCCACCCTGTTCTCCCAGCACCCTTTGTGACATCCTCTCTGCAACAGGAAGAACCTAGTTACAATAGCAAAGGCAATGATATGTGTTTTACATTGAACATAAAAATGGAAAGCAGCCTGTTCTAAGTCAATGTGAAAAACGTTGATGGAAGCTCTGGCTGGAGAATTTAAGGGAAAGGTGCCACACGGCAGTGTGCTTTACAGCCATCCTCCCTTGACAGTTCTTTACAGAATGACATCTATGTGTTTCTCCAAAAATGGATCTGCCATTCTCTCCTGAGAGCAGGAATGGGATGATTTATCACGTGGCTAAGTGTACCAGGGCTGCTCCATTTGAGTCTGGCATCAAGTAACATATGTCAGTGACGGAGGCCAAGGGGGCCATTGTGGAACACTACCATCTTTATGTCCAGAAACATGACGCCGCACGCACTGAAAAGACCCACTTCATGGTGGAAAACTGTATTATAAATAGAAACAGTGCTGTGATGAAAACATCCATGGTATATAATTATACTCAATTTGGGATGACCTTTGTAACCACCATGACACACATACTCCTCTAACATATGTGGTCCTAACAACTACAAAATCAGCTGTTTACTTCTTCAACCAAAACATCAACTTTTAAACAACACTCAGGCCATCCCCGACCTACAAGAATCCAACTAGGAACGGGGCTGTAGGGGTGAGGAGGCCCTGCATGGCCCCACCCAGGGAGGAGAGGTTGGTGGTTCCACTGGTTTTTCCAAATCCAAACTCCTGGCCTTCCGGTGTGACTTCTATCTGAAGAGGATGACACGGGCACTCTCGTCCAGTGCAGACCGCCTGCTGTAGCCCCAGGCTCATGGCTGGAACTGCCACTGACACTGCCACCTACACAGCCGAAAGCCTTGAAGATCAACACCTTGAAAACCAAGCTCATCCCTTTCCTTGAGCTCTGGCCCCGCCACTGTGCTGGGTACCATCCTCCACCAGATATGCAGGAATCAGACTCGCCTTGGACCCTCCCTCCCTCTCCTCCCCGCTGCACAGCAGGCTGGACTCCTTATGCTGGCTTTCTCTTCCTCGCCATCACACAGTCACAGCTGCAGCATAAGGCTCATCATCTTTAATGGCCTAATAGAGCAGGTTCCCACCTCCGGCACACGTGCATGCCAGTCATTTTCCTACCACTCCAATCTGCACAAAGCCTCCGTGGGCTCCCTGTGAATATGGGATATAGTTTGTAATCCTTGGCCAGCCGCCCATAGCCTCTCAACTCCAGCTCCTCTCTCACTCTCAGGGATCCTACACCACACCCTGACCTGTCTCCCACTGTGTTCCCTCAGTGGAAGCCCTGCCCAGCCTATCTGTCCAGCACAGATCCCATCAATCAGCTCCTTAGGGACACTTCTTGGCCATTTGCCCCCACTTCTCTCTAGCAACCAAGCCCTGCACACATTTCTGCCCCAGCCCCCTGCCACTGGCTTGTGTGTCTTCTCACCATTTGCCTCAGAGACCCGTATGCTTCAGAGGCAGGAAACTGGTCTTACTTTTCTTTCCTAGTGGCCTAGAACAGTGCCTGTGACATAGCAAGGGCTTGATAAAGCAGAACAAACGAATCTGAAACCTCCTGCTATGTGAGTGAAGGAAGGAAGCCCCTCAGTGCGTCAGGACTGCCTAGGCAGGTTACATCTACAGTCACTGGCCTGATCGCTGCAGATGCCCTCTTGGCTACAGGTCTCCTAGGGGCCTTTACAACAAGGGTAAAGGGAAATGCCCAGAGGAAGGTCAGGAATAGAATCAGGGCCCCAGGGCCAGCAGCCAAGATTTCATAGAAGAAACATGCTGAGCATAGTCATTCTTTAAAATGAATGAAGCGGAAAGGAAGGATTCTCTAGAGATTTTTGACACCAAACATTGTCTTGGGATTTGTCTCACATCCATTTCGTGTTTTTAAAAGGAAAGCTGTCGTTTACATTCACCCCTGAAAGCATGCAAAAGTCGATGAAAAATATGTGTTGAAAACGCAGCTGTAGCCAACCATCAAAATGACTCTGTCCCCAAACTGTCATTTTGTCCAAAGCATTTAAGAAGGCCCTCTGAGGGTGGGTAGGTGGGGGGCCGGGGGCCATGGGCCACTTAGGGGGATCCCGACTCCAGCAGGCACCCACCTTGTCAGCCTCGGGCTCAGCTGCCAGCACCGGGGCCTCTGAGGGCGTGACGGTCTCCGTCGCTCCAGTCTCTGTGCGCTGCAGCTGCAACTCCACATACTCCCTCAGTGACTCCAAATCCCGCTTTCCCTTGTACTGATCCACCTGTCCGAGACACGGGCATGCTGCTGAGCGAGTCCACTTAGGTGTTCTGAATCACTTAAGCCTTCCTCCAACCCCTGCTTGCCCAGGTCAGATCTCCCAGATGTTTTAGCTGTGATGCAAAGTCTGCATGTTCATATTTAGATGGGAATGTAGAGAGGATAACTGAACGCCTCGGCTTTGGTGAGAGAACTGTACAGGCCCCTCTTCCCTCCACAGGGTTACACATCATAGAAGTCTGGGGCAGAGGCCTGCCCACGAGCCGTTGTGCTGATGGGGAACTCTGAGCCGCTGACCATCAGCCGGGGAAGGAGGGAGGCAGGCAGAACCGGACCAAGTGCAAACCTTAGCTCTGTTCAAAGGCCTGAAGGTTTGTGTTCATGACCAGAGCACAGTTACCGTATGACTGTAAGATCTGGGTTATTCTACTGATAACTTGGGCCACTGAAATGTTTCAAGGTAGTATAACAAATGAATTTATCTCCACAACCCAAATCTTATCAATTAAGAGAAAGACATTTGTTCCATTACACACATTTCTCCAAACCAGTGCCCTAACAATCAAGATTGGCAATTCACTGTACCCATTAAACCACTCTGCAGCTCAGCCTGATGGGGTTAAGAGATGAAGAATTCTCAGTACTAAGAAGTGCAGACGTACCTTTTTCCCATCTCGGAACCAGAGAAGAGTGGGATAGCCACGAACCTGGTTTCCGGAGCAGAGTTCATAGTGCTGTGTACAATCGACCTGAGAATAAAGGCAGATCAACTTCCCAGTCAGTTTCTTCATGAACCTTCTTGCTAATGGGACTACTGGACACTTTGTATGTTACAAATATTCTTTTCAAAATCCAGATTCTGTAGCAACTCTGCCACCAAGGTGCAGTTTTTGAAGAGAATGTTCCTAAAAGCTATGCTAAAACATACCTGAGCTAAAGGGAGTAAAGGAAATACTTTAGAGGTAAGATTTATTGTATTAATAGCTCAGTTAAACATGCCAGTTTTTAGGAAGCAACATTTTAACTTGAGCAAGTAAAGTCAGCACCTGGTAGCTGGAGTCAGGGCCCTGGTTTAACGTTTGGTGGTGGTGGGAAGGAGTTAGCCTGGCTGTCAGTGACTGGGACCCAGACCAGTTCACATGCCAGCTTAGAATTTACTCTCATGCTCAAGCTTAGAGGGTTTTCAAATCAAGAGGGAGCAAGAAGTGAATTTTAAACAGGAGTAGTTGGTACATAAAAAAGGTAAGACTGCAAAGATGTCAAGATTATAATCTGTCCTTAATTCTATAAACTTAATTTACCAACAAGCACAGCTCTTCAAGCTTTTTCTTTCATTTAAATCTCATAAAGCTTCTGTTTGCCCAACATTTTCATGAAACATCTTGTTCTAAGTCATTGCTTTCTTTTTTATTTTCTACCAGCACTAAAATAGGCAGGACTAAGTTGTTTTTCACTATGTCAGCAAACGGGGGTTAAAATACTATTTCAACACCTAAGACCCGTCAGAGAGCAGCTAAGGTGCGGAACTGAAGTACAGGAAGCCTCAGCCCAAGGTCGGGAGAGGACACGCATTTTTAAGGGTCCAGTGTAACCCAGCCACATGTGCCAGGGATGAAGGGCTTGCGGCATGGTCACCTAGGCTTGTGTCTGCTCATGCCTGGGTCTGCTAGGATCCTCTATGGATATAAACCTAAAAGAATCTCCCATCATATTTCATACAATAATTAAGGATACAACGAATGGGGTAAGACAGTAGACAAGATTATTTTATAATTACTTCCCCGAAATGTTCAGTAAATAAACTGATATGATAATCATAACACGTATAATTAGTATATATTATCGTAAGCGTTTAAGAGGCAACAGTGAAAAATCCATTTAACTGACAACAAAAGTGATTACAATTTACGAAGCATCTGCCCCATGCTAAGCATCACACTCAGCAGTGTACTTTCATCTGCCCAGGCACCACACAGTAGATCTTAGCTCAGTTTTGCAAAGGAGGAGATGGAGGCATGGAGAGGTTTTGCCCAAGGTCAGCCAGCCAGGTCTACCCAACCCCCCAGTTTACGCTTTCGATCATCTCACCATCCCAAGTAGATCATCCTGTTAACCATCATTCAGTCCTAGACATGCAGCATTACTTTTGTATACAAATCTGCCCCATGGCAAGGTAGAAAAATGAGATTTTTAAGAAAGGAAATCTATGCATGGTGTCTGGTGGGTGCTGGAAAGTGGACAAGAATAAAAGTGATGTCCGTGGAGCTATACTGGATATTTCCAGAAAATCCAGTTACAGAGAAGTTGTCAGACATCACTCTTGGCTTCTCTGTATAAAGTAGGAAACGCTGGAAAGAATCCCAGGCACAGTACAAACCGAGGGAGGGTCTTCTGCGTGCCTGGGTGAGCACAGAGCCAGGGTCCTTTTAGAGAGAGCTCTTGGGTGAGGTCGAACGTGGACGGTCTCCAAGTTCGTCCAGTGAACATTCTACAAGGCTCTACCCCGTATCTTTGCAGAACGGGCTCTGGGGCTGCCAATTCAGATTTGGCCATCTCTTCAAAATAAACAAAGCAGCCGAGGCCATAATTTATCTGTAAGCTGTGGAAAAGCCAGCAAAACTCAAAATCAGGCTGCCATCTGTGAAGGTGAAATGAATTATCAAGTGGCACACTAAATGGAATTAATAAATCAAGTTTGCAACTTTGCACACAGAATGAATAATGGGCCACTCTGCTAATTAATCCTGCCCAAAGCAGTCCATTTCCAGTTTAATAAGGGCTTTCACTCACCTTGCCAATCTTGACAGTTTTGGAATTTTCAAGGCCCAGAGCCAGCTGCTCCCAGGTTGGAGCCAGAGCTTTGCAGTGACCACACCACGGAGCGAAGAACTTGATAAAGTGGTCGCCTGGAGTGGAGAGCCAAGGCAGAGACGGGGGAAAGAGGAACTGTAATTTATGTCAGACCTCGCTAGAGAGTTAATTGAAGAACCAGATCTTTGTCCTGCTTAGCAAATCTGAGTTCGGCATAAGCACTTTAATTGGTACAAAGGGACTCCATCAAATGTGTTTCTGTTCATGAGTTCATAACAATACTCAAAACCAAATTTGCCATCTTTGATGGACAATCAGCAATCAACTCATTATTTGGAAAACTGTAATAAAGGGAAAGAATCACGCATTTCTCCCACCTCTCCTATACGCACTGTACCGCTGAATAACCAGGTGATAAATGAGGGTGAGTTTCTCTTGGTTAAAAAATGAAGGGACGCTTGAATGAGTCTCGGCACTTGGCAGCCCTAAGGAATGAATGGACCCAGGCCCTGCCTGTCATGGTTGCCCACATCCCAAAGAGAGACAACTGGACATTCTGTGCCCCCACCAGCTATGAGGTCTTCCTGTGCCCCCAAAAAACATCACACTGAAACTGATTCTGTTCCCAGACCCAACTACCAATTTTCAGGAAACAGAGAAATCAGGGAAACATGTAGACCACACTACGGGGACACAATTAGTAAAGTCTGGACCACAGGGAGCTCTACAGGTCAAACCACCTATGTCTTCAGCAGGAAAGATAAAGAGATGTCTGGAGAACATGCAGGTTAAAAGAGCCTTAAAAGATATATAAACACACACACACCTATAAAACTATAGTGCTCAGGAATGCGCACTTCAGTGATGAAACCATAAAAGGAGTCGTGATACGGCTTGGCTGTGTCCCCACCCAAATCTCATCTTGAATTCCCACATGTTGTGGGAGGGACCAGGTAGGAGGTAACTCAGTCACAGGGACAGGTCTTTCTCATGCTGGTCTCGTGATAGTGAATAAGTCTCATGAGATCTGATGGTTTTAAAAACGGGAGTTTCCCTACACAAGCTCTTTTTGCCTGCTGATATCCACGTGAGATGTGACTTGCTCCTCCTTGCCTTCTGCCATGATTGTGAGGCTTCTCCATTAAACCTCTTTCCTTTGTAAATTGCCCAGTCTCGGGTGTGTATTCATCTGCAGTGAAAACGGACTAATACAAGTGGTTTCCACAAATGTCAAGAAAGTGCCTTCTTGGAGAAGAAGGGAGGGCGGGCTGTGCCCTGGATGGGACACAGGAGGCTGGCAGTTTTATTTCTTGAACCAGACAGTAGATAGAGTGTGACCACTCTATAAAAATTCATTAAGTCCCACATTTGTTTTCTCGATCTGTATTATATTTTATCATAAAAAAAGTTTAAAAAATGAAACATCACCCCCTTGGCTGGGGGGGGGTGGGGAACAAACCAACCCTCACAGCATCATTATTTGGACACAGAAGGTGTTTAGCTGTTCTACCCTGACACTGGGCTGATACCAAACTGAAATCAGGCTGTGGCCAGGGAGAGAACTAACCAGTGGCATGTGGCCTGGCCTCTGAGCAGGACTCTGCCACACTAAGGCGCACAGCTACTGCCTCATCAGCACAGCAACAATGCACTTGAAGAGAATGGTGAAAAACTTCCTTTAAAAGTTAACAAGTTCCATTAAAAAATGTGCAAGGCTGAAACCATGTGCAAGTGCACAGTAGATCCTGCACTGTAAGGTGGAGACAGGCTCTCTGGGAACCTAATCAGAGTGCTGACAGGAAGCCAGCAAGGGCAGGAAGCCACCATGGTACCTACACGACACAGCTCTGTGGCAGTGACCCACTTAGGGAGGTGCTGGCTAGGCCTGCCGGAGTCAGTCCGTAACAGGTGATTTGGGAAACACATCCTGCTCAGAGCCCAAGACAATCCCACCTGCAAATGCATTCCCGTAGCGGAAAGCATGCTGAAGTTCTGCCGTTAGGGCACTGGTATGGATGAAATAACTTAGCAAAAATGGGAAAAGGCTGAAGGCCTCACGATAAGTTACTGTGGACAGTAAGTGTGGTGGGGGAGGGGCTCTGACTCCCAGCAGGCACAAGTCACAAGGCCAGAGGCAATCCAAGCCCTTTCTCATGTTTCCAACCCAGTCTTCTAAGAAGATTTCTCTCCATGGCAGCATTTGGTAATGGGAGCCGGCCAGGAAGCCAAAATTGCTTTCAAGTCATTGGGTGTTGGGCCAAGTTTTCTGAAACACATCTATGTGTGAATAAAGGGAGACTTATGTATTCACACTGGAAATTTTATGGAGATCATTCTGATATTAGGAGACCATTTTCAAAAAATGGGATGTGGTATAGAAAGATCTTTTAAGTGTAAAGAGTAAGTAATTTGATTCATGTTACAACAGTGTCATTAAATTCTGGGTTTTGTTTGTTTTCTGAGACAGGGTCTCTGTTGCCCAGGCTGGAGTACAGTGGCATGATCACAGCTCACTGCAGCCTTGACCTTCCAGGCTCAAGTGATCTTCCCACCTCAGCTTCAGGAGTGCCTGGGACTACAGGCATGCGCTACCATACCCAGCTTTTTTTTTTTTTTTTTTAAATCTTCTGTAGAGACAAGGTCTTGCTTAGGCTGATCTCGAACTCCTGGGCTCAAGCAGTCATCTCACCTTTTCTCCCCAAGTGCTGGGATTATAGGCATGAGCCACTGTGCCCAATCTAAATTCCATTTAGACAGGGAGAAGCTTTTGTTTCTGCCTGAGGTTATTAAGCATATGATTACCATTAATACACAGGCATACTTCCGAGATACTGTGGGTTTGGTTCCAGACCATTGCAATAAAGATAATATCACAATAAAACAAGTCACACAGATTTTTTGGTTCCCTAGTGAATATCAAAGTTATGTTTACACCATAGTCTGTGAAATGTGCAACAGCATTATTTCTTTAAAAACAATGTACCTTAATTAAAAAATATTTTATTGCTAAAAAGATGCTGACAGAGGGATACAATGTAAGCACAAGCTGCTGGAAAAACCGCTAGACCTGCCAGATGCTGGGCTGCCAAAATCCTCAATCCATAAAAAATGCAGTATCTCCAAAGTGCAATAAAGTAAAGAGCAATCAAGTGAGGTGAGTCTGTCAATAAACACTCTTAGCCAAGGATGCACTGTCCAGCTAGTGTGCAGGTCATGTGTGCTTAGCATTAGACTCGGCGTTTCTATCAGGGCACAGACAAAAGAAGAACTCACGTTTAAGAGGAGGTGCACTGAATAATGGTCCCAACAGTTCCTCTAGAGTGACCCTTTGTCAGTACCACTGATGCTGTCATCTAAGAGCCCTTGAGTGGCAGGAAGGAAAAGCCCAGCACGCCAAGGAATAATAGTGATTCTCTGAAGCTGGCATCAGGACTTCCCCATTACCTTGTGCGACGTGCAGCTCAAAGTTGCTTGCTGAGAGCTCATACAGCCCCTGCTTGAGCTCAGGGGCGCTGGGCGGTTCCACTTCTGGCTCTGGTGTCTAACAGGAGGAAATAAAACAGTCACGGGTGTGTCAGTGGAGACACAGGGAAACCATCCAGGAGGTGACTGTGTCTGTGGGGAACCGCCTGCAGATGCCTCCCTCACCCAACAACCTGGAACCTTTGTACGATGCTGCTGTGCTGAGTGAGGCCAGGTCAGGAACTGATCTTGACAAGCCCTCTGGAAGCTTCAGCAAAAAGCCCCTCATCAGCCTCACCCTCGGTGAAAGCTCTAGGTCTGAGGTTCCAGGGCAGCCAAGTGATAGCTGTCCCTACCCCAAAACCCAACCAAACAAAGCAGACAATGTAAAGGACAGTCCTACCCTATACCCTGTCCTCTTCTTTGAAATGTACTTGGATACTTCACAAAGAATACAAAATACAACGCCCGATGGACGTATTCTGAAGGGGTCAGCACTTGCAGACACCAGAGTGCCCAGCACAGTGGCTCGTGCCTGTAACCCTAGCGTTTTGGGAGGCTGAGGCAAGAGGACTGCTTGAGCCCAGCAGTTCAAGACCAGCCTAGGCAACAGAGTGAGACCCCATCGCTACAAAAAAAAGGTGGGAGGATCACTTGATCCCAGGGGATGGAGGCTGCAGTGAGCTGAGAACATGCCACTGCACTCCTGCCTGGGCAACAGAGTGAGACTCTGCCTCAAAAAACACAAACAGACACTAGGGTAGCAAAATGGACAAAGCTGAGAATGAGAAACTCAGGGACCAGGAGGGCCTGGTTATCCTTACTTCACACAAATGACAGGGAAAACTGTGAGGAAGACACAACTGTGGAAGACTGATCAGAGAGAAAAGCAGGTGATGAGAAGGAAAATGCAGGTGAATGAAAGGCAACAGAGAGAAAACCATGGCATGAACATAAGCTGCACCTTCAAGAAAGAATGTAATTCATGTGACTAAGTCTCGTACAGAAAGAGGGGGAAAGGGGCTTTTCAAAAGATGCTTCTGCGAGGACCCAAGCAGACAGCAATGTGTGCGGCTGTCTAGTCACAATCCTACATTTCTCAACTTTTCACACCAGGTACAGCTGTGGCTTCCAACCAAAGTAACCAGAAATGAGGGAAAGATAATGGAATCAGTGTTCTGCTGCAGACACATTAAGTGTATATTACTCAGCTTTTACCTGGGGGTTCATATTCCTATTAAAAAGAATATCGAAGCTAAGTTGTTAAAGGCTTTAAAAGTGCTGACAGTTCAAAGCTGTGCAGGGCTGGAATCATAAAGAACCATAAAGTTTCCCTTCTGCTGCCAGCGCGTCAAGACTTTCAAAGTGCTAAATACCCACACAAAAGAATGCCCGAGGGAAGAATGGCTAAGTGAACAGTCAGTTAGTTCACATAAGGTGAAATAAAATACCGTGTGCCACTCTCCATGAGATGTTCAAGGGCCTTTCAGTATGAAGTGTTCATTTATGGCACGTGCGGGGCCTCTAGTTGCTTCCTGGGCTCCTGGCAGACTCCAGAGCAGTCGCCCGGCACAGGAACACCACAGTGCATCCCAGAAACAGGTCATGTCTCGCCCTACAGTGGCAGCATAAGCTGATACGGTGCTTAAGAAACCTGGCAATGTTCATCAAGAGCCATAAAAATGATCTTGTTTTTTTATTCTTGGCCTTACAATTTTATGTCTGGGAATACTATATTCTAAAAATATCACTCAAAATAAGGAGGGGGGATGTCCTTTACAAAGATAAACTTGTTCCCTACATCATTATTGATGATGGAAAAAGTATAAATAACCTAAATATCCACTGACAGAATTAGAGTTGAATTATGGCAAATCCACATGATAAAATAATATAAGACATGATCAATATAAAGACCACATAAATATATAAAATCATTAATGAGATGAAACATGTTTGTATAACTGTTCAAGAAAAAATACAGAAGCAAAAATGGAAATATAAAAATTGCAGTGGAATGTACAAAGTGACAAATTGTCTTTTGAGTTTCTTGAATATTGCCACAACACTTAAAAAAAATCTAAGTTTAATATTAAAAAATGTATGTACTAAGTTACTTAGGTATACAGATAAAGAACTTTTTTTAAAGTTTTCACTTAAAAAGCTAAGAGAATTCTGGTTTGCAGTATAAAGTGTGTATACTCAAAACTTTTCCACAATAAGGCACATTGCCATTTTTTCTGGCAATTATCTGGGGCCTGCTATTGCTGGAGACACTAAAATATGGCAAGTTGGTGACTGTGGTTCTGGGGTGGCATGGGGGGATTCCACGCGGCCATCCTGCTCCCACACTGAGGAGACAGGAAGTCCCTTGCAGAGCCTGGAGTCGGCCTCTCAGCCCTTCCCAACCTGCAGGTGAGGCTGCCACCTCCACTAAGGGAAATGGGCCATGAGATGAGGTCTTTCTGCCGTCCTGATATTGGCTGCTGGTTTCTTGAATAAAGCCATCATAGAAGACTGGCTTTTTTGGTGAAATTTATTTGAGGCTATTAACTCCTCCTTAAAATTGGTTTCCTACCATCCAATATACGTGTCCCCACAAAGAGAATATTTTCATAAAGGAAACCATGTCCAATTTAAATCTATATGAAACTCACACCTGCTCATTTAGCTTTCTTGCCAGGACAAAGATGCAAATTTCCTGAGAGGTCTGTGGTTCTCTCTTTCAGCTAAAGTTAGGTAAGTCTCTGGTTCAGTGATCATACACTAACAGTCTCCACCATACAGTTCAGAGAGTCTTTTTCTTTTTTTTCATGACAGTTTTTGCTCTGTTGCACAGGCTGGAGTGCAGTGGCGCAATCTCGCCTCACTGCAACCTCTGCCTCCTGGGTTCGAGTGATTCTCCTGCCTCAGCCTCCCAAGTAGCTGGGATTACAGGTGCCTACCACCACACCTGGCTAATTTTTGTATTTTTAGCAGAGACGAGGTTTCACCATGTTGGCCAGGCTTGTCTTGAACTCTTGACCTTGGGTGATCCACCCGCCTCAGCCTCCCAAAGTGCTAGGATTACAGGCGTGAGCCACCACACCCAGCCAAGTTGAAAGAGTCTTTACAGGTGAGGGATGGAAGCACCGAATCAGTGTGAAGTTTCTGATTAGGTCATCAGAGAAGACGGGGCAGAGCGGAAGAGCCGCACAGACACACTGGAAAATGGCACCAGTAAGCGGCAAAGCTCCAAAAGGACCACCACAGACCACCTTCAAATCAGTGGGTGCCTAGCTGATACAAGAAGGTAGTCTTAGGTATTTGCTGAAATTGAAATTACAAACTTCAGATGCTCTTCCTAGATCAGGATCCTACAGTGTAGGAACACGGGTTTTTTTCCAGTCCCTCTCGAACACAGCAGCATGACCCACCAGGTCTACCCGGCCTCCAGGGGCCTGAGCGCTCGGCATTAATCAGAAGGCACCACCCACAAAGGAACACTTAACCAGTGGTTTATGATCATGATGATTTACAACAAAGTGAAGACTTCCAACATCAACTGGGGAGGGGGAGGATTATAAATCCTTTTTAGTACATAATATTCTAAGAGTCTACAATCTGATATTAGCCTTAGTATGGGAAGTGCATTAAAACACAGAGTATTAATGGTACAAAATGATGTTATAAGCAAAGCCCATTAGAGACTTGGGGACTGAGCACTGAGAAGAAAAGGAAGGATCCACCCTACGGGTACAGCTGGTGGGCTAGGCCCAAGCCAGAGGGCTGCAGGTGGTGGAGGGCAAAGGTCGGGGGGATGGGAGGAGGCTCCAGTGCTGGCTTGGATAGGAGATTCTAGGCTGGGCCCAGCCCTGACCCCAGGTGGTCCAGAGTCAGTCTCTGATGCTGGGGTACAGTTGTGAACTGTATTACCTGTGACAGTGGCAGGGTGGCAGTGTTAACAAGGAGTAAGTGCTTATCTGTGAGACCATACAAGTGAACTCCCTGAAGACTGACTACAGCCAAACAAGGTGCAGGGTGGCTGGGAAGACAAACACCAAAATGGTGGTAACTGCTGAAACTCAGGGTTTAGCCTTCTCTTGACTTTTGTGCACATTTAGGTATTTCCACACCAAAAAGTTTCTGTAAAAGTTCATCTTTACCTATAATATCAATAAGCTCCAAAAAAAGTAGAGTTGCTTTAAAATGGCAGCCTTAATCATTAACCTCAACTGGCCTCTGCCCCGTTACATATTACCCCAAAGATGTAGGCAGGGAGGATGGGAAGGAGGGAGGGAAGGAGGCAGGCACTCACCACTGGCTCCTCGTTCAGTGTCTGCAGCATCCAGTTTTCCAGTGTCTGGAAGTCCCGAGGACCCTGGTACTTCACAGCTTCTTGGCCTGGCTTGAAAAGCTTTAAGCTGAAAGAATAACAAAGGATTAGACAGAGCAAAAAGAAAGTTGTCTTATCAGAGAGCAAACTCATTTAGTGAAACCATCAGAAAATGAGCTGTTAAGGGGCTGCAGCCAGGCACGTATCTGCTCCTCTCTGATAAAAGGAAACAAAAATAACGTTCCAGGAGATAATACATTCGGTTAATCCTAAACTTTTAGAAGTTTCTGATTTTATTCAAGGAAAAGTAAAATGAGGTGAAAACTTCCAGCCCACTGCTATGACTGAGGCCTGAAAAGCTGCAAGCATTCAGTGCTCCTCTGCAGCAGCCTCGGGCCTTCCCTGCGAGCTACTGTTATGCTTTCCCGGCTTCAGCAGTTGTTGTTGTGTCTGTGTTCAAATTAGGACTGGAGTAGATACAGTGTTGTTTTGCAATTGAGGTATTCTTCCTTGGCCACCTGGCAGGTATTCAACTCTTATAAGGCCTGAATATCCAGTTATTGTGAGAATTCAAGTTTCCAGCTATAAGAACATCCTTGACATTGACTGATGCCGTCCATTCACCTTCCCATAGAGAAGGAATCTTTTCTTTTTCCTATAAATGTTGGCCTCTGAAGGAATCTGCAGAGAGGATACGGGAGTAGGTCCTTTAACCGTGAGCAAAAGACATCACCAGAGGATGAAATTAACACTCTCAGTTCCTGGATCCCTCCAGCAGTCATGGGAAAACATGCTCTAATACTCTAGATAAAAATTCATACAAGGTGTCAAGGATAGGGAAAAATGTGACTACTAATAGAAGAAAAAAGAAATACAGAGTACCATTTGTTGGCAAGCCTGCTCATCTAAACACCCCTGCCACTTCTATAGCACGTATGTGGATTTTGTGAGTAAATGCCCAGTGTACGTTATCAGAATTGTAGGACGGCAACGTATGTAAAAATCTGACATGAAGGTTTGAATAGTGTCTTAGTTCGACGGCTATAACAGAAGACCACAGACTGGGTGTCTTAGAAACAACAGAATCTATTTCGCCTAGTTCTAGAGACTGGGAAGTCTGAGATCAAGGTGCCAGCAGAGTCAGTGTCTGGTGAGGGCTTTCTGGTTCACAGATGGTGTCTTCTTGCTGTGTCCTCGCATGGCAAAAGGGGAAACAGAACTCTCTGGGGCCTCCTTCATAAGGTATGTAACCCCATTCATGAGGGCTCCACCCTAATGACCTACTCCCTCTCAAAGGCCACCTCCTATTGCCAGCTTTGGGGGATTAGGATTTCATCTATGAATGCTGGGGGACACAAACATTCATTCCAAAAAAAAATGGCTAATTCTCCTTAAAATGAAGTCACATGGCTAGATTAGGCTTTGAAATTAAAATCGGCATACTGGCCTTACCCAGAACCTAAGATGGTATGATGGGGCATAGGTAAGTTCCCTAATGTGTCTCCAATGCAGAATATACACCCAGCTTCCTCAGCAGCTCAGACTCTCATAACCACAAAAAACAGCCAAAACTTAACTAGATTTGGCAGTAAACTGGCTACTTCACGAAGTTCAACATAAGCAACTGCAACATCTGCGATATCAAAGATGACTGCCCTCACGTAGCCTGGCACCTCCCCAGGCTCCCACAAGGTGTGTTCCGCACCTGGAAACAGAAACTGCTTCCCGCACGGCTCTGCCTCCCACTAACGCTCTTCGGGAAGGGAAATGGGGGGGTCCTCAAGACGTCAGAAAGGACCAGCGACTGTCACACTTGTGTCTTTGCTAAAAGTAAAAGACAGTAAGACCTAGCCTATGATTTTTTTGTAATTTGCTATTCATTTGCAAAACAAATAGTTTAAAATATATATCTTCTTGTTGTTGGACTGATAATCGTTCCAACCTGCCCAAGGAGTCTGAGATTCTTCCTCGGTAAGTTCCCAGAGCCCAGGGACAGAGTGGACACTTCTGGTCCAGACCTTCCAGTCAGTTTGGGGCATCTGACTTCAATTCTCACTGTCGATAGGGGTGAGGGAGGTGATGGAGACTGGGCCACAGGGTACAAGCCCAAACAAAGTACTGCCCCAGATTTCTGCTATTACCAAGCCTCCACAAGGGCATTTGAGTCTCCTCTTTCAAGGAGACTGCAGGGAGAAAATCCCCGTGTAGGTATTGCCTTGGCAAACAGCATGATGAAAGTTCTACTACTGTAGACAGTGTATGAGTTGAACTGTGTCCTGCAAAACAGATCTGTGTAAGTCATAACCATCAATCTCAGAAGGTGACCTTATTTAGAATAAGGTCTTTACAGAGATATTCAAGTTAAAATGAGGTTCACTAGGATGGGCCCAAATCTAGCATGACTGGTGTCCTTGTAAGAAGGGTTAGTTTGGACACAGAGAGACGCACACACAGGGAGAAGGGCACGTGAAGAGAGAGGATGGCAGTGATGCATCTACAAGCCAAGGAACGCCAAAAATGACCAGGAAACTGACAGGAGCCAGGACGAGGCAAGGGAGGATTCCCCTGCAGGTTTCAGAGGGAGCATGGCCCTGCTGACTCCCTTGATTTAGGACCTCTGGCCTCCAGGACTGTGGAGAATACATTTCTACTGTTTCTGGCCACCCGGTTTGTGGAACTTTGTTACGGCAGCCTAGGAAACTAACACAGGTAGTTTCCCCCGTCAGTCCTGCCCTGCTGTAATGATTCATGACTGGCCCAACAGAAAGACCTCAAAACATTTTCCTGAGCACAGCCAGCCATCTCTAGGGGGCATGGGAGCCCAAACTCCCTGCCCCTCCAATCCTTTACTCCAGTTACACTTGCCAGGAAAGAATCATGTGAAAGCTCATGTCCTGACACATGCCTGGCCTCAGGCAGGTACAGTCATCATCTGCTTCAGGCTTCACAACCACTCTATGGGATGGGACTGTCTTGGAGGAGTAACAGCTCACTCAAGTCAATCTACGGATGCCCCAATGCGACCACATTTCATACAGCACACTCCACCTCCTGCATTCTCCGGGGGGAAAATAATCTGTTCTCGGAGCTTCTGCAGGGCAGTGATGGTCACAGAGGCTCCCTCCCAAAGTGTGTTCAGTGTGGTGTACGTTCATTTTTGTTGTTTTTAATAACACAAAACCAGCCCATGGTTTACTTGGGGAGACCAGATCTTCTCATTAAAAATCTAAACACATGATCCAACATGGGCCTTTTTAAATTTGTGACTTTTAAAATTTGTGACGGTTTTTGGTGAATACGAACTATGGAGCAGCTGACACTGCAGCTGATAGCTCTCATGGCCAGGCTGGGGTGGAAGCCATCACTTCCTTCTCTGAAGCCCCGTAACACATACACTCTCAGCTCCTTTACAGGTCCTGTGTCACCTTCCCTATGGCATGGTGTGTGGTGCACACAGTCTCAGGCCACAGATGGTCAGCAGGTTAAGCAGAAAGACACCACAGCCAGCTCACCCCTGCTGCCCTGAACTTTGAAAGCAACAGGCTCTCAACAGGTAAGCATTCACCTCCCCACCCTCATCTCTGCTCACTACCTGCTTCTTTAGGATGCTCTTGATCCATACTTTCAATGCAGTACTATAAAGCACAGAATAGATAATACTTTTACGTAGATACAGATAGTAGGTAATCTTATCTCCATTGATCTGATTTAAAGTAAACCCAAATTATGGCACTTACATTAGCAAGCAGTCACCAAAGACCAAGAATTCCAGAGGCCTCTGTGGAAATGCCCACATTTCCAAATGGTAGGGAAAACCCTAACATGTATTGGGTGTGCTGAGATTGGTGTCTGCACACGTTCCATGTAAGTCCTGTAACACTGTTTGGGGGATCACCTTACTTACAGGTTAAATGATGAGGCCAGAGCTGGGTGCTGAATAAATGGTAGAGCTGGGATTTGACTACGACTTCCAGATTCAAGCCTAGAGCTCCCTCCACTTTTCTGCCTCCCAGGTTTGAATATAAGCTCCAATTTTATGCTTCATTGATGGCCCCCTGTATTACTCAATTAAGCAATAAATTGTATAGAATTGACTTCATTCCGCAATTCAAACAAACAACAAGGAAGTGACCGTGGCAATCCCTCCACCTCCTTCAGAAACAGCTTCTTCTCTTTTTTTGAAGAACTGCTTTTCCCTCCAACACTTGGCACATGATGTGAATGGGCATGTGTCTTGCTATAAGCTCCTGTTTCCCTGGCCACAGGGACTATTCCTGGAACGAACATTCCAGCCAAGCAGGGCCAGTCAGTGGTGGGCCCTTCTGTGCAAACAGAGATACAGGCCTGGAAAGCCGTCATCTCAAGGGAGGCACAGCAGAAACAGACCCCAGGCCCCTGGAGCTGGGTCTCAGAGGTTCCTCCACAGCCTTTTAAATAGTCCTTTCTTTCTGTTTAATAAGAGAACAATTCTATTTCTAGAATTCAGAACATTTCAATTTCTGTTTCTTATAACCAAAAAAATTCTTAACTGTCAAGGAAGTAAGTATCATCATGTGTCAGACTCTATACTTCTTTCCAACAGAAACAGCCCTGTGGGAGTCACACGGGAAGGAACTATAGGAAGGGTGTTTGCGAATAAGAGTCACCAGAAAAAGCAAGCCAAGATTGATGACAGTCTATGCACACTGTTTAAAATGTACCGGTGAACATCTAGCATGGCGGGACCGCCATTTTTGTCTTGTGAACACATTTCTTACAAACAGGAAAACCCAACACTGATGAATTACAGGTCATCCAAGTATAAAAGCCATCTAAAACAGACACGGCACTAGATGCAATTTCTCCCTAATGACAGGGACTGCCTGCTTACGTTTAGTATCTCTTCACTCCTTTACCAAAAGTTTAACTAGGACTTTCTTTGTAACCAGGAGCCACCTGGGAAGTGTGCTCCCTTCCTTCCAACTTACGTGGGGTATCCTCGCACCCCCTGGGCGGAGCACACGTCGGAGTGGGCCGTGCAGTCCACTTTGGCCACATAGACTTTGGCATCTTCCATGCTGTTGTATTTGTCTCCCAGGTCATTCCAAGTCGGCTGCAGCCGCTGGCAGTGGCCACACCTGGAACAAGGCAAGAGTACAAGCACACTGAGTATCAGGTCACAGGGCAGCCGGCCCACAACTTCAGCTCTGTCCAGGGGGCAATGGGGCTCTCAGTCCTTTCTTTACACCACTGCAGATGGCAGCTCCTGGACCAGTACTCCAGGACCTCTCTCCCCTGCTCCCATCCTTCCAGAGTCGCTGCCCTGTTCTCAGCATGAAATCTTGGCCTTGTTCCAGTATTAAACTTAGCAAAGTGTTGTTCTGGATCCTACTTGTTTTGGCCCTGCTGACCTCCCGCTTGACTTCTATCCCAGAGACTACCCTCCTTCCCTTGTGGCCTACCCCTGAGCCCGCCTGCAGCATCTGCAGTGTTCCCAAAGGACTATAGCTTGGCTTGGCCCTGGGACACATTCTCTCTTACACATCCTCCCTAAACTCCACCTAGCTACATCTGTCTGCCCTTCAGGTTTAGTTTGGGTGTCACTTCCTCCAACAAGTCGGCCCTGACTCCCCGGGCTGTTCAGCACCCATTGTCTTCTCCTGCCCTTCTGGAAAGCCTCTCTACTCCTCCCCTGGACAGTAGCTTAGCACTTCCTGCTGTATCTGCTACTTTTATTCGTCAAGTCTCCTCCACTATATAACCAAAGCTACAAACACAAGGCAATCTCAAAATTTAATCAACTGCAATTTTCTCCAATGAGAAGGAAAACGAAAAAAGTTTGTGGCCCCCTAAACTTCTAGGGTTGAAGTAAGCAAATGTCTATTCATAGTATTCACTGTATGAATTCAGTTATGTATAAATATTTTAAAATCACCTATCATTTAAAATAGTATCTTAATGGGGCTTCTTGCCACGCTTCACATTTCATGAGGATATCAGCATCTTTCCCAGCACTAGATCTTGAGTCATGCAGCTGACCACAGCTCTTCCTGTGTTCTCAGGACAGTATGTCTACAGTGCCATACTCGAATTTTGAATGAGACAACCCTAGAAACTTTATCCCAGGTTTCAACTACAATCCCATAGCATTATGACACATGGGTTTGTTATTTAATATGGTAGGAACACACTAATGCCTACAATATAACCACTTTGCTGTATCGCTTCTTACAATGCTTTTTTTTAAAAAACACTTGCTTATAAGAACACCCAGTGCTTAGAATTGTGACTTCTTCCTCAAAATAATTTAATAATCTGTTAAATCTCTTTTTATTTTCTGACAGATTACCTGAAAAATAAGCATTTAAGTCAGATGCAGTGGCTCATGCCTGTAATCCCAGCACTTTGGGAGGCCAAGGCAGGAGAGCTGCTTGAGCCCAGGAGTTCAAGGCTGGCCTGGGCAACACAGTGAGACCCCCATCTACAAAAAATTTTAAAAAATTAGCCTGGTGTGGTGGCACACACCTGTAGTCCTAGCTACTTGGGAGGCTGAGGCAGAAGGATCGCTTGAGGCCAAAAGTTTGAGGCTGCAGTGAGCTATGATCACACCACTGCATTCCAGCCTGGGTGACAGAGTGAGATTTTGTCTCTTAAGAAAAAAAGGATTTAAGCCGGGTGTGGTGGCTCACACCTGTAATCCCAGCACTTTGGGAAGCCAAAGCGAGCAGATCACGAGGTCAGGAGTTCAAGACCAGCCTGACCAACATGGCGAAACCCCATCTCTACTAAAAATACAAAAATTAGCTGGGCGTGGTGGCAGTCGCCTGTAATCTCAGCTACTCAGGAGGCTGAGGCAGGAGAATCGCCTGAACCCGGGAGGCGGAGGTTGCAGTGAGCCGAGACCATGCCATTGCACTCCCGCCTGGGCAACAGCAAGACTCTGTCTCAAAAAGAAACCGATTTAAAGGTAGCACTGAAAAAGTCTGCTTCAAGTTAACGTGTCTTCCCTAAACAGCACTTTCTTGGCCAGCTAAGAGAATCCCTGCTTCATGAGATACTCAGATACCAAAAAAAAAAAAGCACAATGAAACTATACATGCAGATTTAACTTCTGTAGATTGAACAAAGTGAGTTTGTTGAGGGTGGGGGGTGGAGAAGTAAACAAGAAAAAAAAAAGGCAATTCCCACAGAACCCTGAAGTGTGTGCAAGCTGGGAGATGTGAGGTTTTTGTTCCTCAGCTAGCCTTGGTTCCCACATGCTTCTCATGGCATGAGCATCTCTCCGACTACATTATGTGTGACCCTGCTGTCTAAAGGCACAGGTTTGAGAACTAGTCCATTTGGTGTTTAACCAAAGAAGCCATGATAGTTCTAATGCTGGAGGAAACCCTGGCAGTGAGGACTTACTGACTGACTGGGGCGGTGTCCAACAAGACACCTTCCCAAGGGACTGTCAAGGGCAGTTCTGACGCTGAGGGACTTTGATCAGATATGCTCATTCTGGAACTTTACAACTCCTCTGCAATCTTGACAAGGTTTTGTTTTGTTACTGTTTTTTTTTTTCCTTTTTTCGGGGGCAAAACACAAGATTAGATTAAGAATGAGAATAGGCAATAAATAAGTTTGTGGTGCACTAAAACTGACCATTCTGGGCCATCACCACGTTGGGCGTGCCCTTGCTCCTGGCTGTGATAGGGCCACAGGTGTTATCTAGTCGGCCCTACGGCTACAGCACCCAGCTATGAGACAGGCAGCTGCATTCACAAGGTAGCCTGTGGCCAAGAAGCAGAGCAAAGCTACCTGGTCCAAATCTTGACCTCACTGTCACCAGGTTTGGGGTGACTCACAAAACTGGCCATACAGAAGCTGTGACCTGATGTTGGCACAAAATCTACAGCAGCAGGACAACCCTGCAGCTGCCAAGTTCAGGGCAAAAATACACAGATCAATGTTTTTGTTACAGGGGCCCCAGCCCCTTAATCACACGTAGGCTTTCACCATTCCATGGCAGGTGAAACTGGAAAAAGGTATGTGTGTATTAAGGGGGAGTCCACTGAGTGTTCTATCTGAGCTCCAAACGCTCAGCTCACCACTCCAGGACCTCCTTCCCTCTCCTGCATCGACCCCTCCAGAGTCACCACCTTGCTCTCAGCCTTACACTTACCAAGGTGTTGTGCCAGGTATTGTTGGTCCTACTTGATCTTGCCCCTGCTGACCTCCCATTTGACCTCTCCGCCCACTCAGCCTCTTTCCTGGCAGCCTATTCCTGAGCCCTACTGCAGTATCTGCAGTCTTCTGAAAGGGCCCTCTTAAAAGTCCAACTTAAACACCATCATAGAAACCCACATATCTCTATTTAAGTATTTGTAGTAGACTATCAAGAAGTCAACAAATGAGCCAGGTGTGGTGGCTCACGCCTGTAATCCCAGCACTTTGGGAGGCAGAGGCGGGAGGATCAAGAGGTCAAGAGATCGAGACCATCCTGGCCAACATGGTGAAACCCCATCTCTACTAAAAATACAAAAATTAGCTGGGCATGGTGGCGCGCACCTGTAGTCCCAGCTTCTCAGGAGGCTGAGGCAGGAGAATCGCTTAAACCCAGGAGGTGGAGGTTGCAGTGAACCGAGATTGCGCTACTGCACTCCAGCCTGGCAACAGAGCAAGACTCCATCTCAAAAAAAAAAAAAAAAAGTAACAACATAAAGTTAACTTTTCTGGAAGCATCCACCTAAATGTCTAGAAGCCACATATAATGGAAAAGGAATTTACTTAATATCAAGTGCCCAGATGTGCCAGTTTTCTCTCACTCAGCCCAGGACTAGCTGGTATTTATTGCAAAGATTCTAAACTTAAAATTCCTTTGGCACTGCAGGGACTTACTACATGTCAGTTTTTCTTAAAAAAAAAAAAAAAAAAAAAAAAAAAAGTAAAGAATGGGATGGGATGGCTCATGCCTGTAATCTCAGTACTTTGGGAGGCCAGGAGTTTGAGACCAACCTCGGCAACATAGCGAGACCCTGTTTCTATCAACTGCAACAACAACAACGAAATAAGCTGGGTGTGGTGACCTGCGCCTGTAGTCACAGCTACTTCAGAGGCTGAGAGGAGAATCACTTGAGCCCAGGAGTTAGAGGCTACAGTGAGCTGTGACTGCATACCACTGTGTTTCAGGCTGGGTAACAGAGCAAGATCCCATCTCTAAAATAAATAAATAATGAAGAAAGAAAAAAGAAAACCCATGGACAGATGTATTCCACTGAAATGGACTCCAATTAAGTAGTATATTTAATTGAAATAGTTGCTGAGAATACTCCGGTACAGAGAGAAACTGTTAATATTGCCTGATTGTTTTATGTTACAAAGTAATTTCTACACCATTGGTAGTTCTAAAATTTCGACTCAGTTGGTTCTTAGGAACCTGAAACACAATGTACTTCATATATACATTGTTAATAAACCGACACTGGCCCAAAAAGTTGATTTAACTCCAGATGAACTGAAACGTAGTAATAGCCTGAATACAGGGTTAAGAGAAAAACGTTTCTCCCAGTTTGAAAGGTACAATTTCTGAACTGGCCATTTTTCTTAGGGTACCTTTTCTCTATGCCTTCCTACATCCCTTTCCCAAGTGAGCCTCTGCTGAGCTCTGGGGAAGAATACCAAGTTCTATAACAAGAACCTGCAGGCTATTCCAACCTCTCAAAGGTCTTGTGTCCTAAAATTATGACTTTCTGCCCTGGCCTGTGATCACTTCCCTTCCTCGGGGCATCCCGGCGCTGGCAGAGAAGCTGTGCACATGCTTGTGTGAATGACAGGAAGCCCTTCCGTGGCATGAGTGCCAGGGTAGGGGTCTCTCAGGTCAGCAGCGAGGCCCACACCAAAGCCTCGCCCGAGAACCAAAGCAAGAGGGACCATCTGCTCAACGGAGGGGCTTTTCCGATCTCACACATAACAAGTGACCTGGACCCGAGAGAGCAGCAGGGAGGTGACAGGACAGCCTGGAGTTGAGGACCAGTGGGCTCCGTTCAGAGAGTACATCCACCCTGAGCTGCAGGGGGGCGGGGGGGGGGTTCCAGAATTCGCACTACCTTGGTCTTCCCGGGGTAGCTCAGCAACCCTCCTCTGCCTGGACCGCTCCTTCCTATCCCACAAAACACGCACAAAGTGGGAAACCACACCTTCCTGAGTTCTGTTTTTCAATTAAAGCGTCTGGAAGGGGACGCGCCCGCAGTCTAAGTGTCCCAGACGACCCCGGTGGCCGCGGCAGCAGCAAGGCCGCTCCGTGAGTGCACGTGGCCCACGGGCAGGCCGCGCGCCCGGCCGGCACAGGAAGTTTGGGGCGCTGGGCAGGGACCGCGGGGTGACATTTGGACTCCCGGCTGCCCGAAAGGGCGACGACCCCACCTTCCCCTCCCTCGGCGCCGAGGTGCAAGAGGGGGTTGAATTCAGGAGCGCGGCGCAGGGCGGGCTTTTCCCGGCTGTCCCCTCGGGGACCGCCCCCTCCTCCCGCACCGCCCCGGCCGCCGAGCGCCACGTCAGCCGCGAGCGCCCGGCCCGCTGCGCTCACGCCCCCCGACCCGGAGCCCCAAGCCCTCGGTCCCCTGCAGTCCCCGGCTCCCGGCCCCGAACCGCAGCGCCCGCGCCCCCCCGCCCACCTCCCAGCCGGAGCCCCGAAGCCGCAGGGTCCCCGCGACCCCAGTACCCACGCCCCGCAGCCCTGAGCTCCGAGCCCCGCGCCCGCAGCGCGCACGCCACTGACCGGAGCCGTCGGCGTCCACGTGGCCCCTGGCCCAGGACCCCCCCACCCGCGGCACCCAAGCGCCCCACGCCCCCCGAAGCGCCAAGTGCGGGGCAGGGCACCGGCCTGCGCGGCGTTACCAGGGCGCGAAGAACATGACGAAGTGCGCGGCGCTCTGGATCCCGTGCGTGAACATGTCGGCCGTGTACAGGTGCTTGCTGTGCGGGTCCTGCCCGTCCCCGCCGTCTGCCGCGGGGGGCCCGTCCGCCGCCGCCGCCTCCTGGGCCCGGGCGCCCCAGCGTCCGCCGCCGCCATGGCCCAGCAGCAGCAGCAGCAGCAGCGCAGTCAGGGCCGACGGCCGGGCCAGCAGCGGGAGGAGGCGTCCTGGGCGCGCGGGCATCGCGGCGGGGCTGGGCGCGCTCTCGCCGCGGCCGCCGGTCCCCTCGCAGCGCCTGCCCGGCGCCCCGCCCCGGAGAGGCCGCGCCCCTTCCTCTCCCCGCCCGCCCGCGCCGGCGCGTGCCCGCTGCCCGCCAGAGGTCCGGCTCCGCGCACCGGCGGGGAAGGGCTGGAGCGAGGGACCGAGTCTGGGAGAGCCTTCCGAGTCCGGCCTCCTGCGCTTCCCGCCACGGGACGGCTCGCCCCAATCCCGCGAGGCTCCTGCGCCTCCGCAACCCAGGCCCTCACCCCTTTCCCCAAGGGCCCGTTCTGCTCAGAGCGGCGGTGAACACACGAAGTAACGCTGAGGCCAGCGGGAAGCCACGGAGGGGCCGGTCAGCCTCGGCTAATCTCAGCTCACACAAGCACCCCGCGATTTCAGGCCAAAGGAAGGAGAGAGGTGCTGTCAGCAGAATGCAGGAAATCAGGCAAAAGACGGTGCGGTTTGCACCTGAATGAGTCAGATTCTTGGCTAGAGCTCAACTGTGATTCTCGACCTGGGCTCAGAGGGGTGATGAAACCCGCTTCCCAAGTGAACCCGTTGCTGGTTACCCCTGCCCGGCCTTAACTCGGGGATGAAGAGGAAAGAACGTCAAGACAAGAACTTCTAGACAAGAAGGCACCTAGCAGGACTGGCTGGGGTCCTACTGTGCCCTCATTTATCCCAGTTACTAAAATAAATGACAGCACGCCTGCTCTGGCTGAACTCGGCCTTGTGGAATGGCCGGAAGGCATCCCTGCCCGGCGCCTCATAACTCGCACCTGCACACATACCTTACAGCAGATGGTAATCGAAAGTTCCCGCCCTATCCCGGGGATCTGAGGCTAAATTAGGGAGAATCACCTGGTTGCTTTCCGGGATCCTGCCTGCTCTTTGATTATCCTCAATCCAGGAAGCCCCAGGTAGTTAACTCCTGGCTTGGCAACAGGGGACGCGCCCACTGTCTCACCTGTCATTATTCTGCTCCTGCCTTAGGCCCAGCCACTTATGAACCTTTAACCATGGGTTGCCAAACACCAAAACCATCAATCTCCCACCAAAGTCTGTTCTCCCAGCCACTTAAGCTTGAAACATGGGAGGCATCTTGCATTGCTCGCTGTTTTCCCTGTGTCTCAAAATTCAATCGCATTTCTTGCAACCATGATTTCCTTCCAGCATTCTCAGTGTTCATACCCTGAACGGAGACTAAGCCTGGCCTATTGCAGTAGCTTTCTAAGAGTCTCTTTCATTCACATGGCTGGAAAATTAATTTTCCTAAAGCCTGCCTTTGACCAAGACAGTTTGCTGCTTAAACTTGGACCAACACACCACCACTGTCCCCATGGCCTTGGCCTATGGGGTGAAATACTAATTCCTGGGGCAGCCATTCAAGGCCTTCCGTGATGTGGTTGCATCATGCTTTGTGTCCCTGTGAAACTCAACACTAGAAATCCAGGGATTCTCTCCAATAACTGTTATTGCCAAACTCTAATCCCTGTGTTCTCCAACACCTCAAACCTCCCAAACCCTTCCACGGTGCTGTTGGGAAATTCCCACAAGCATCGCCACACGCTCTTACAGCATCAGTGTCTTTCGTTTTTAACTGAAACACAGTTCTAGGAGCTCTCTCAAGTGTTGGCTGCTCAGTCTTTCACACCTGGAGTCCCGCAGAGCCAGGAAGTAAAGCTGATGCCTTCCTGGTTCCCAACTGCTCCTTCCAAATCCTACAAAACCCTCAGTTCTCCTTAAATTGATGCCACTGGGCATGGCACCCTCTGCCCTGCCAGTTCCTGTCATTCTTCCACATCACTTTTCCTGGTTCAGTGAAGACTTTGGTTCCTGGCTCACAGTGTTCCTGGCCACCCCTTTCCTGTCTTTCATTCCTGGCATCTTCAGCATCCGGGTGGATGCTCCATCTACCTTTCCCTCAGTAACTCACACCCAAAAGGAAGACCCTAGCACTTGTCATCACCAGCATCTGCACCGTCTCCAAAATCTGAGGGCATCCACTCTGCCCAGCACCTCCTTGGCTTGCAGTCTGTTTGCTCAAGAAACCCATTTCTGCAATGCTTCTTCCTCATCCTGACCTCTGAGCTATCCACCCCACCATCTTCTACAATCCCCTCGCAGCCCAACAGACTGCTATGTCTTCCCTTGCCTCTTGGCCAAGTTACAACCCATGGAGTCTCACCCTTCACTTCCTGCCCTGCCACATTCTCCCCACAGATGCTGGTGAGCTTTGTCTCTCTGGGTTCCCTGTGCCTTCAACTCTGCTGGAGAAAAATCGCACAGTCAAGCAGCACGTCTCCTTCACATTGGTAAAAAATAAGCCTTAAATTCCTCCTCACCCCTGCCCTAAAACGGACTACCTCTCCCTAGGCAGTGTGCTACCCCACTCTCTGAGATGCTTCCATACTTCCACTGACACTGCCCCTCCTCTCCTCTCCCCACCCCACCCTGTAAGTCACCATCCTCTCAGCTGCCAGCTTTATCTCCTGTTTCTAAGAAAAATGAAGCCAAAAGCATGAGCTCCCTTATCCCTCCCCCGCCAAATCTACACACCCCTGCACAGGAGCCTTTCCCTCTGCCCACAAAGGAGCAAATCAGTATATCCCTGCCTAGCAAAGCCCAGTCCTCTGGAATAATGCCCCTCACAGATATCCAGGTCCTAATTCCTGAAACACCTGATTGTTTCTTTATATGGCAGAAGGCTTTGCAGGTGTGATTAAATGAAGGGTCGTGAGCTGGAGAGATTACCCTGGATTATCTCGGTGGGTCCTAAATGTGATCACAAGTGTCCTCATAACAGAGGGGCAGAAGGAAATTTGACTACACAGCAGGAGGCGACGTAACAAAAGCAGAAAGAGATTTGAAGATGTTACACTGCTGGCTTGGAAGATGAAGGGGCCAAGAGCCAGGAAAAGCAGCTCTAGATGCTGGAAAAAGCAAGGAAGTAGACTCCCCCTCAGAGCCTCTGGAGGGACCTGCAGCCCTGTGGACAATTTATAGTCCAGTGCAACTGGTTTTGGACTTCTGACCTCCAAAACTGTAAGAGAATAAACGTACGTGGTTTTATGCCACCAAGTGTGTGGTGTTATGGCAGCCCTAGGAATCTCATATGCCCTCCCTGCTGCCTGCCCAAAGCCTTTGTTCTTTAGCTCCTCTCTTTCTCTTCTGCACCAATTACTCATCACTCCTTCCTACTGGACCATTTTCATGAGCGTATAAGCAAGGTTTAGTGTCTCCCAACTTAAACATTTTTAAATTTTTTACTCCCTTGTCCTCATGTACCCCCAGTTACTATCCCAGTTCCTTAATTTTCCTTCACAGCAAAACTTCTTTCAAGGGCATAGTGGCTCACGCCTGTAATCCCAGCACTTTGGGAGGCCAAGGTTGGAGGACTGCTTGAGGGCAGGAGTTCCGAGACCAGCCTGAGCAATATATTAATAACAAGACCCTGTCTCTACAAAAAAAAAAAATCTTTAAAAATTAGCAGGGCTCAGTGGCACATGCCTATAGTCTGAGCTACTCAAGAGGCTGAGGCAAGAGGATCATTTGAGCCCAAGTGTTAGAGGCTGCAGTGAGTCATGATCATGCCATTGCACTCCAGCATGGGCAGCAGAGTGTGACCCCATCTTAAAAAAAAAAAAAGAATTATCTATTTCACTTTCCATTCATTCTTCAGCTCGTGCCACTCTGAGTCTCAAACCTGCCACACACCAAGTCTTCTCAAAGTCACTGAAGATGTCCACATTGACAAGTCAAATGAACACTTTATGTTCCTCATCTTCTTGGGCTTCTCAGCAGCATTGGTACAACTGCCATTGGCCCCATCTGGATCCACCGTCCTTTCTGCTTCTCTGATCTACCTTCTACCATCTCCACGTCACTCCTCAGGCTCTTCAACCCAACCTTTTATGTCAGTTTTCAGCGCTTAGCCTCCAACCCACTTTTGTTTCTCTACACTCACTCCCTAGGTGATCTCATCCATAAGCCATGGCTTTAACACCATCTATATGCTGATGCCAAAGTGTACATTTGCAGCCGAGGCCTCTCTCTGAGCTCTCACTGTCTACAGGATGCCTCCTCTTACTTGTCCTGCAGGTGTGCTGAAGCTGACCTTGTGCTTCCCTGCAGCAATCTGCTTGTCCTCCGATTTCCCCTCCTCAGTAGATGGTTCTTCCTCGCTGTTGCACAAACCAGAAACCTGAGTTGCAAACTTTGTCTCAAACTCCTGGCCTCAAGTGATCTGCCTGCCTCAGCCTCCCAGAGTGCTGGGATTACAGGTGTGAGCCACCACCCCTGGCCTCTGAGTTGTAAACTTTGTTCCCCTTTGTCCTTATTGCAGTGCCTTGATCCCCACCTCCTACTCCATCTCTCCATCAGCAAGTCCAATCATTGCCATCTCTGAGCCACAGCTCCCACTGACTGATTCCTCTCCACTGCTGCCATATCCTTCTCTTCCTTTCTGCTACAGTAGCCTCCTGAATGTTGTTTCCACCCTTAAGTCTTTCCAATTCATCCTTCATCCAGCAGCTAGAATTGAATCGTGTCACTCATTTGCTTAACTTCCTTCAGGGGCTCCCCTTCACATAGAGTCAAATTCCAGCTCTTTGCCTTGGCTTGCAAGGGCCTTCAGGAAAGATGCAATCTCATCCCATACCACTCTGCCCTCCGCTCACCTAGATTCTAGCCATTTGGGATGATTCTAAATACCCTCCCAGCATTCCCCTTCTCAGGCCCTTGTGTGTGGTGCCCCATGCTTGTTCCCTTCCTGTCTTCTGTGACTGGACTCCCTGCACACTCAGGTCTCTTGCCCCCACGCCACCTCCTCAGTGCCTGGCGATGCCTTTCCACATTGACAAGTCAAAGCCCCTCTCTGCAGCAGCCTCCCTCTGCCCACTGAGCCCTCGCCAGTGCCACGCTGTTTAATTTCTGCATAATACTTTTTATCATTTGATGCCATTTTGTTGCAGACTTAGCTGGTTAAGGTGGCCGTCTTCTCCATCAATAAGCTCCCCGAAGGCCAGGGGCTATTTGCCACATTCACTGCTCTCTCCCTAGCACCCAAATGCCCGGATACAGTCGAGGCTCAACAAGTGTTGGATGAAGGAACCCCTCTTTCTAACCACATCTCTTTCCCAGATTCCACTAAAACAAACTGACTCACTGTGCCTGGCACCTTCTCTCACATGCGGCCTTTCCTGCATGACCAGGCCACCCCTCCACACAAGCTGCTCAGCGTCACTTCCTCTGAACTCCCAGCCCTCCCAAGGGACTGACATGCTGCTTCATATGGTAGCAGCCACACGTGGTCCTGCTTAGATTCCCATTGCCAAGCAGCGTGGCTTCCAGCTCAGAAAGCCTAAAAGTGAAGATACAACTGAATTTGTGTGCAGCAATGAAGTAATACAATGTTCTCAGTAAAAAATTCCCTGACCTCCAGCTGGGGTTAGGCTTCCTGCACTAATATCTTGTCCTTTCTCCCCATATCCCTTCACAGAAGGGTAATTATTTGGTTGTGTAATTTTTTGTTTAGCCTCAGACTTTCCCTCTAAACTGTAAGCCCCATGGCCTGAGAGGTGTTAACATGATGTCTGGTATACAGCAGGCATTTAATACCTGATATGGTTTGGCTGTGTCCCCGCCCAAAATTCATCTTGAATTGTAACTCCCACAATTCCCATGTGTTGTGGAAGGAACCCAGTGGGAGGTGATTGAATCATGGGGACAAGGTCTTTCCTGCGCTGTTCTCATGATAGTGAATGAGTCTCATGAGATCTGATGGTTTGAAAAAGGAGAGATTTCCTGCATAAGCTCTCTTCTCTCGTCTGCTGCCATGTGAGACGTGCCTTTCACCTTCTGCCATGATTGTGAGGCCTCCCTGGCCACTTGGAACTATAAGTCCAGTAAACCTCTTTCTTTTGTAAATTGCCCAATCTCAGGTATGTCTTTATCAGCAGCGCAAAAACGGACTAATACAATACCTGTTTGTTGAATGAATGCATGAAGGAATGGATGAAAAGTCACATTTGTCTACCCTCAGAGGATGGCTTGCTTGAGAGAGACCCCCCCTCAAAATCATGGCCTTTCCCAAGCAGAAAAGGCAATAGGTATGTTGGTCTGTATTGTTAGAAGTTAGTACTACTTCTAGCAAAATAGTATTGCTACACTGCCTTCTTTTTTCGAGACAGAGTCTTACTCTGTCACCCAGGCTGGAGTGCAATGGCATGGTCTCGGCTCACTGCAACCTCTGCCTCCTGAGTTCAAGCAATTCTCCTGCCTCAGCCTCCCAAGTAGCTGGGACCACAGGCACGTGCCACCACACCCAGCTAATTTTTGTATTTTTAGTAGAGACGGGGTTTCACTATGTTGGCCAGGCTGGTCTCAATCTCCTAACCTTGTAATCCGCTCACCTGTGCCTCCCAAAGTGCTGGGATTACAGGCGTGAGCCACCATGCCCGGCCTACACTGCCTTCTTATTGCAAATCTACAGCCTTCAAGGAGCTGCACTCCCTTCCGACAGCGGCCCTGTAGGTGCATGGCAAAGCCTCTCGTTGGAAGCTGTCCTCATCCCAGGGAGCACATAAGAACTGACATGGGAGGAATGGCTACTGAATGGGAAAAATACAGCTTTTGTTTTCCACCTCCAGAGGATAACACAAGACCCAAATGTGTTGTAACGTTGTCAAGACAACCCCAGGACATTCAGAAACTGAAATGCCACCATATGAACCACTTTAACAGGTGCATCCTGAGCTATTATTGGGCGAACAGTACTGCTTTTAGGCAGGTACTGAAAGCATTTACATCCTGTTGTTCTAATTTGGTCAGAACACCCTGGTAGATGCCTCTAAAGAAGAAGAAAAACTGTGTTTTTCTTGATGAGCTCATGTGACCATTCAAATGTGATTGTTGAGAAGTGGGGAAAAAGCTAGAGGATTGCTCTCATCAGAGAAAATCTAAAGAAAAAGACCAAAGTGAATTCCCAGGCTGGAGTCACCCAGGGAATAGAGCTATTTTCAGTGTATTGAAATGGTTAATGGAAAGTTCATATTTACTCACTACTCTCACAAGCTCCTTGGGCAACACAGCCTACTAAACAATTAATAAGCACCAAAAATCCACATTACATTATAACATAATAGATTCAGATAAAAGCTTTCAAAATCCACGTGGGATCTGTGAGGTCTCCAGGGTAGGGGGGCGGAGAATAAAGAGGGTTTCTTTGTTGACTGGATCATGACCACTAAGCTGAATGATCTGTGCTGTTTCTCAAAGTGCACGGAACACTCACTCCAGCTCCCATGAGCTCATTCAGTCTGTGCAAGTGCTAGCTCTTCTTGTTCATGCCCCTGTCATTCTCCCAGCTCTTTGTCTGCTACATGCCATTACAGGAGTTCTTCTTTTTCCCAGAGTCCCCAGGTGCAGGGCCAATAGGCTGATCCAGAAGCTGATGCTCACCAGCACCTGGACTTAATAACAGAAGACTTCTCCTTGATACAGGTTGCTCACTGAGTTGTTCCACTCCTCTCTCAGCTGTGCTGGCCTGCAGTGATGGCCTTGGCCTTGGATCTGTGGCATTCCACACGGGCATGGGGACATGCCTCTCACAGCACTTAGGGGCCAGCTCTTCATAGCTGCCTGAATTTCAGAACACTATTCCCAGTTCAGAATCCAGGAAAATGTTTATCCTACCTGGGGGTTCTCAATTCTGGCTGCATACTGCAATCATCTAGGTCTTGAAAGCAATACTGATGGCTCTGTCCTACTTCCTAGGGTTGAGAAGTACTGGGATTAGAGGAGACACAGCCAGGATTTCAGTCCCTGGTGCTCCTATGGAGGATTGTAGCAGGGCTCTGAGAGCACAGATGTGGAGCAGACCACCAAAGGAATGCTGATGTTTGCTGGAAGTTAACAGGTGTTTTCTTAAGAGAAGAGCTCTAACCGAGACATGTCTGAGGAACACTTGGTTAGGGTTAGGAGATAGAGAAGCCAGGAACAATGCCCAAATTAGACCACAATACTGCTCAAATTAAATCACAATACTGCCACCACTGCTACCACCTCGACATGCAGATTCCTCCTGTCCCACCTCTGGTACAGGACACTACATGTGACCATGGGAACCTCTGCAACCGCTGCCCTGCAGGATGGACTTTGCATGACCCCTGCTTCTTCACAAAACTAGCTTCCAATGGAAGCCTCACTGCAGTAGGGCCCAGTGGTCTATGCTCTATCCTAACTTGTGGCGGTTAGGCCAGAGGCTCCACAAATGCAGGAAAGGTGTCCAGTGAAGCTGGGCAGCCTGAAAGAATGTCAACTGTTGATACAGAGTCCTTTTTTTTTTTTTTTGAGACAGAATTTCACTCTATTTCTCAGGCTGGAGTGCAGTGGTGCGACCTCGACTCACTGCAACTTCTGTCTCCTGGATCCAAGCGATTCTCATGCCTCAGCCATTGGAATAGCTGGGATTACAGGCGCCTGCCACCACACCAAGCTAATTTTTGTATTTTTAGTAGAGACAGAATTTCACCATGTTGGCCAGGCTGGTCTCAAACTCTTGGCCTCAAGTGATCTGCCCACCTCAGCCTCCCAAAGCGCTGAGATTACAGGCATGAGCCACCACACCTGGCCAACACACTGTGCCTTGAAGACTACTTAAGAATTGGCTGGATGAAATGCTAATGGAGGAAGAAAGAAAAAGTAGAAATTTATTTCCTAAATGATTTATGAGAGATTTTTATTTGTGATTGCACCATCTGAATCCCTAAAAGTATCCAAAAATTAAAAAAAAAAAAAGTATCCTATGCAGTATTTCCCAACTTATTTGATTGTGGACTCCTTTTTATTTGTGGTGTCTCTTGTGTTGTTAATCCTCTGTAAAACACTCTATGAAGTATTATATATAGAAGTTTGGGTCATATTTCATATGGAAGGATCAATGTCTGGTTTCCTTTGCTTATTATAGCTGCAACATCTCCTCTTCCATTGTGTGCATTTAATTGCAAGAGAATTCACTCAACAAATGTTTATTGGATATAGTCTGTGTCAGGCACGTTTTTAGGTGCTGAGGATCAGCAACAACTGAAATAGACAAAAACCCTAGTCCTAATGGAACTTCCATCATAGGTGGGGAAACAGCCAATACATAAGATATAGGCCGGGCGCGGTGGCTCACGCCTGTAATCCCAGCACTTTGGGAGGCCGAGGCAGGCAGATCACGAGGTTGGGAGATCGAGACCATCCTGGCTAACAAGGTGAAACCCCGTCTCTACTAAAAATACAAAAAATTAGCCAGGCGAGGTGGCGGGCGCCTGTAGTCCCAGCTACTCGGGAGGCTGAGGCAGCAGAATGGCGTGAACCCCGGGGGGCGGAGCTTGCAGTGAGCCGAGATCGGCACCACTGCACTCCAGCCTGGGCGACAGCAAGACTCTGTCTTAAAAAAAAAAAAAAAAAAAGAGATAAACACTATGTTAGCCAGTGGTAGATGCCCAGAAGAAAACAAGGCAAGGAAGGGGGTATGAAGTGTCAAGGTTCAGATGGGATGTCAGGGTTTGGATAGGCTTATTGGGGACACAGCTTTCAAGTAAAGACGTAAGGGAGTAACACATGTGAATATCTGGTTCCAGCCGAGGGATCCGCAACTGCAAAGGACTTAGAGCGAATGAATAAGAAGGCAGTACAGAATGAGAACACTGGCTTTTACAAATGAGAAGGGAAGTCATCGGAGGGTTTTCAGAAGAAACACGACAGGATCTGGCTTCCAATTATTTCTACAGCATGGCTCTGAGAGCTGTAGCAAGGAATGCGAAGGGGGCAAGGATAGAAGTGAGGCGACCACTCAGGGAGCAATTACAACCATCCCAGCACAAGATACTGGTGACTCACGCTAAGGCGGAGGTGGGAGGGTGATGAGAAGCAGGTTCCGGGTCTCTTTTGATGTATGTGCCAACAAGATTTGCTGACTGAGCAGATGTGGGCTGAGGGTTGTGAGAGAAAGAGAGGAGTTAAGGATGACACTGAGGCGTTCAGCCAGAGCGGCTAGGAGCACTGAGTTGTTATAATCTGAGATGGGAAACAGGTTTTGGGAAAGAGTTGCTCAATGTTGAACGTACTACATTGGAGAAGTCTGCAGATACACAGAGTGGGCAGATGGCTATTCAAGTCCAGGGCAGAGATGCGGGCCAGATATAAATTTGAGAGTCGTTAGCATTTGATGGTATTTAAAGCCCTGGGACAGGAGGAGATCCCTGTGGAAGCGAGTGCAGAGGAGGGAAGAGGTTCAAGGGCTGAGTCCTAGGGCATCTCACTGTTTTGAAGACCAGGAGATTAGGAGGAATGGGCAAAAGAGACTGGCATGGAGCAGTCAGGAAGGCAGGAAGAAAACCTGATTACTGTTGTCCACAGGCCCAGAGTAGAAATGTTTCAAAAGAGGGAAGGAAAAGCTGTTTTGAATCTGCTGATACATCATGGTTTGCCCCCAGACGATCCCAGTTTACACCTACTGACATGGTCTAGTCATTACTCGCAGCCATCCCCCTCCTACGTGTCCCGGTTTGGACAGTACATTGACAGGGCATCCTGCTGACAGTTCAGGTGTAATGAGCTCTAAGCACTCACCTTTGGATTTGGAGACTTTGGTAATAGTTTTGGTGAACAGGTGGTAGTAAAAACCCAACTGGATTGGCTTCAAGAGGGCGAAGAAAGGAATTAGAAACAATGAATATAAACACCTCTTCAGGAGAACTTGTCACATAAAGCAAAGGAAAAGAATACAATAGTAACTAAAGGAGAGAGGGGGCCCAGAGGGTTTTGTTGTTGTTGTTTTTAACATGAAAGAAAAGTCAACGTGTTTGATTGTTTGATGATCCAGAAACAAAGAAAACATTGGTTGCCACAGGAGACAGAGGGAGAATTTCTGGAGCAGTGGCCCAAGGAAGTGCAGGAGGATGTCGCAGGTGAGTAGGGGCAGATGTTGGCTTTCCAAGGAGCCCCAGTGGTTGCCTGTGATAAGAGGAGGGCAGGCACAGTGGGTGGGCACGGATCCAGAGAGGTGGGTCCAGGTGGCTAATGATGGGAGCTGGCACCTGTCCCCTCCAGTGGCTTCTGTTTTCCCCTGTAATAGAAAGCAGTATCACGAAGCTGACACTGAAGATAGGGGAAGTGCTGGAGGTTTGGGGAGGGCAGCAAAGATCTGAAATAGAGGTCACAGTGAGAATGGGAGAGGGAAGGAACAAGGCAGTTTGGTATTAATGCCTGGTGGCCTTGAGGCTCCACTTGATGTCAATGTGACATACCCGGATTTTCTCCAGGTGTGTTCTGCTGTGTGGTTCAGTCACACAATAGACAGTTGGATTTAGTCAGGCCTATGATTTAGCTAAGTGAGGAAACAAAGGCAGAGGGCGGCAACAGAGCAAGAGTGTATGTAGGGGAGAAATGATAATACTTGACTATGGAATTTAAGCAGGGGAAAATATAAAACATTTATCTTAAGAAGTTGTAATACTCAGCCTTGTATACACACAGTACACAAGTTCGTTATCTCTTTGACATGTTGATAACTTCCAGTGGGTCACGTGTCAGTTCATTTATTGAGAAGTCCTATTCCACGCCTTCCTCTCTATGTCTAATATGACCATGTGGCTCAGGCCTTCACCACCTCCTTCACGGATTATCTCCACAGTGTCTTGGCCATGTATCCTGATTCCATGTGCTCCCATCCAAACAATGTGCAGTTGTTTTGGCCAGGATCATCTTGAGACAACAGCTGTATCATCTCACTGCTCTGTCCCAAAATAAAGAATAGCTCTGTATTTCCAATTATGTCATATCACAAGTCCTCTGCCTGGCTTCTGTAGCTCCCTCTACTTTTGCAAACTTGTCTCTGACATTGCATAACTCTGCTCCAGACAGGCTTGCTTTCCTATGTCCCTGCCACATGTTGTGTCATTTCCAACTCTCTTCCTTTGCTCATGCTGTGCTTTCTGATTGAAATGCTTTCCTCTCTGCTTTCAAAATCCTATCCACTGTACATGGCAGACAGCAATAGTGGTTGGTACAGGAAAAGAGGTAGGACTGGAGTGGGCCAGGAGTAAAGACACACAGAGACATATATATATATATATACACACATATATATACACACACACATATTGTGTGTGTGTGTGTATATATGTATATACATTGACCTTTGAACGATGTGGGAGTTAGGGGCACTGACCCCCACACAGTCGAAAATACATGTATAACTTTCGACTCCCTAAAACGTAACTACTAATAGCCTAATGTTGATCAGAAGCCTTACAGTTAACATAAACAGTCAAATAACACACATTTTGTAGGTTACGTGTGTATTCTTCTAATAAAGTAAGCCAGAGAAAAGCAAATATTAAGAAAATCTTACAGAAGGGAAAATACATGTGCACCACAGTGCTGTATTCATCAATACCATAAGTTTATGTCATCTGTTTACAAGATGCCTCATCTGTCTGAAATGGAAGCAACCACAGCTGCAGACCTCAGTGCATATCAAACAATTCAACTTTTTTCTTGTAATGTCATGACTTTTCTCTGCTTCCTGGGAACCCTTCCAGCATCCCTAGTGGTGCTTTTTATGGGTCCCTGGTGTTATTTCAGGTTTATGGTATTGCAACAAACACAATGAAAAATACATGAGAACCACAAGATCACTTTTTACTGTGATATGCAATTTACTGAAGAGAGGAACTGCTCGAAGGGAGATGATGAGCATCATACAGCATTTGAAGCTGATACTCACAACACTTGAGCTCACTGCAATAGCTATAGGAGGTGGTTGCAAAATTATTATGGTAGTACAGTACGTGCTACAGTTAATTTAATGTAGTTATGATTTAATACTACATCTGTATGTTTGTTTATATGTCTCTTGACTGAGAATGGTTCCATGTATGGTCTGTAAGTGTTTACATGCATGAGTTTTGATATATTTTAACGTTTTATAATAGCTTTGTGTGTATTTTATGGTAGTAAATGATACAATAGAATCTACATATATTTTATGTATTCATGACATACCTAGTTTTTTTCTTAATTGTTAAGTATTTCTAGGTTATGTGCATATAACTAACATTTACATTTGAATTTTTGCAATAAGCTTGTCTTCATACCACTTCTGTAATTTTGTCATTGAAGAGTTTAAATGTAATTTTTAAAGGATTCTTCCTAGTTGCTATTTGGCAGTAGGTATTTTAAATTTAGATAAGTATACCTTTTGACCCAGCAATAGGTCCAGGCCCTTATCCTTGGGAAATAACTTCACAATTTCATTGCAGCATTGTTTATAATAGCAAACCACGGGCAGCAAACTGCTACCCCTCAGGAAAGCACTGAGTAAATTTAAAATGGCATAGGTAGACCATGTGCAATGTGCACAGTGGTGTATTTTAGTGGTTCATGGTGCAGCCTCTGCCATCAGACTACTGAGAGGCTTGAATGTCAGCACTACTCCTTCTGGCTGTATAACTTCAGGTGATTAAAATGTTCTGTGCTTAAATTTCTTCATCTGTTAGAGACTTTAGGGATTTTTTTTTTTTTTTTGTAAAGAAGAGATAAACTATTTGAAACTATGTCTGGTTCCACGTAGAGTATGGAAAGTAGGAAAAATTATCCCCCTACCCTAATAATAGAAAAATAAACTAGAAACAAAACAAAACAAAAAAGACCAGATATACTACAACATGATAACTTTTCATGAACTCATCAAATGGCTGAGGGCACGGGGCAACCAATATCCTTAAATCCAAGGAAAGTCAGGCTTCTCCAAGGAAAGATGGAGCACCCTCACTGATTTCTCTGTAGCAGAGACCAGGAGGAAGAGATCCTGGGACTGTACAAGTGGGTAAGAAGAATTTGGCTAAACTTTATGATTAAGAGCAAAGACCAAGTGTGGGCTGGCACAAGAGTATAGCACCCCTGAGAACTCCACACACAAAGGGAGTTTGCACTCACATGCAGGACCTTCTACTGGCCCTCTACTGGATGCTCATGAGAAAGTCTGGAAACAGAGCAATGAGACCAAGGGAAACTCCTTTGGTGGTGTGGACCTGAAGAATAGGAGTGGTTGCTGTTGTCGGAAAGTCACAAAATCCTGACTGAACTCTCTTCTCCTATAAATATAGTTTAGGTTTCCAGGGCACTGGCAAAGTTGGGGGGAGCTGGGAAAAGGGTAAAAAGAAAAGAAGTAACATCCTCTACCCCTGGAGAAGGAGCAGGAAAGAGTTCTGGGTCAAGGATCATAGATATGACAATATGAATAGGGGTCTCCAACGTGTGGCAGAGGGGTGAGGATCTATCCTATTCAAGACCCAGCACAGATATGAGGCAGTGTGGCAGTCACTGGGAAGAAGAGCAGGATCACTGAGAAAGTCCCATTCCTAAGACCTAGGCAGACAGACTTGTCTAAGACTGAAGCTGGATCTGGACAAGAGAGAACCTCCCTTCCCTGTCTCCACCACCAGGCAAGCACCAAGTAACGAGCAACAGCAGTCTACTTCTGGGGAGAGGGCAAGAGCATGGTGAGAGGCCTCCCAGTCTTTGTCACAGACCAACAGGTAAGACTGAAAATTGAGGGTGAAGCAGGAGCTCTGAGAAAAATCTCCTGGAACCCCAGCCTCCACCCTACGCACAAGGTAATGCTAGAAAAATTGAAGTCAGTGATGTACTGAAGGTCACCATAGCAACAATAAAACTCAAACCCACCTCAACTCCTAAGTAGGTTTACTCGGGAGAATGTAATATCTCATAATATAGCATTGCCAACACTAATAGGCTAGCACAGGAGGCATGCCCATTTGCAGGAATAAATACTATTTACCATAGTGTTGGTTATTCTATACCTGATGCCCAACATTCAATCAAAAATTAGAAGACACACATGGAAAACAAGATAAGAAACAACTGAAGTCAAGAGACAATGCAATCAACACAACCAGACTCAGGAAAAATCCAGATATTGAAGCTATCCAATGAGGAATTTAAAATAACTATAATTCATATGTTAGATGCTCTAGGGCGAAAGTGTCAGCATGCATTAAGAGATGAACATTTTCAGCAAAAAGATGGAAACTGTAAGAAAAAGTCAAATGAAAATACTACGGGATTTAAAAAATATATTAAAAACGCTTTTTTGAAAAAGAAAATACTAGAGGAAAGAAAGCCATTGTGACTTAGTTGACTCTTCAGTAGACTTGAGAGAACCAAGAAAAGAATCAACAAACTTGAAGATAGGATATTAGAAATTACCCAACCAAAACACAGAGAAAAGAGTTAAAAAAAAAAAAATACACACAGAACATTGAAGAGCTGTGGAACAATATCAAGCGATCTAACAATGAGTGGTTACAATCCCAGGAGAGAGATATAATTGTTCAAAGAAATATTTACAAGGAAATTTTCAAAATTAACAAAATACATCAAACCACAGATCCAAGGAGCTCAGAGAATCCCAAGCAGAAAAATGACAAACAAATAACAACAGCAGCAAGATGGCTGAATAGGAAGAGCTCCAGTCTGCAGCTCCCAGCGTGATCGACACAGAAGATGGGTTATTTCTGCAATTGCAGCTGAGGTACCTGGTTCATCTCACTGGGACTGGTTGGACAGTGGGTGCAGCCAATGGAGGGCGAGCTGAAGCAGACTGGGGCGTCACCCCACCCGGAAGTGCAAGGGGTCAGGGGATTTCCCTTTCCTAGCCAAGGGAAGCTGTGACAGACTACCTGGAGAAACAGGAAACTCCCGCCCAAATACTGTGCTTTTCCAATGGTCTTAGCAAACGGCACACCAGGAGATTATATCCTGTGCCTGGCTCAGTGCATCCCATGCCCACAGAGCCTTGCTCACTGCTAGCACAGCAGTCTGAGATGGAACTGCGAGGCTGCAGCCTGGCTGGGGGAGGGGCGTCCGCCATTGCTGAGGCTTGAGTAGGTAAGAAAAAGTCAAATGAAAAGTGGCTGGGAAGCTTGAACTGGGCGGAGACCACCACAGCTCAACAAGGCCTACTGCCTCTAGACTCCACCTCTGTGGGCAGGGCATAGCTGAACAAAAGGCAGCAGACAACTTCTGCAGACTTAAACGTCCCTGTCTGACAGCTCTGAAGAGAGCAGTGGTTCTCCCAGCACGGCATTTGAGTTCTGAGAATGGACAGACTGCCTCCTCAAGTGGGTCCCTGACCCCCGTGTAGCCTAAGTGGGACACACCTGCTGGTAGGGCCCGACAGACACCTCATATAGGCAGCTGCCCCTCTGGGATGAAGCTTCCAGAGGAAGGATCAGGCAGCAATATTTGCTGTTCTGCAATATTTGCTGTTCTGCAGCCTCCACTCGTGATACCCAGGGTGGACCTCCAACAAACTCCAACAGACCTGCAGCTGAGGGACCTGACTACTAGAAGGAAAACTAACAAACAGAAAGGAATAGCATCAACATCAACAAAAAGGTCATCTACACCAAAACTCCATCTGTAGGTCACCAACATCAAAGACCAAAGGTAGATAAAACCACAAACATGGAGAGAAACCAGAGCAGAAAAGCTGAAAATTCTAAAATCAGAGCGCCTCTTCTCCTCCAAAGGATCGCAGCTCCTCACCAGCAACAGAACAAAGCTGGACGGAGAATGACTTTGACGAGTTAACAGAAGTAGGCTTCAGAAGGTCAGTAATAACAAACTCCTCCAAGCTAAAGGAGGATGTTTGAACCCATTGCAAGGAAGCTAAAAATCTTGAAAAAAGATTACATGAATGGCTAACTAGAATAAACAGTGTAGAGAAGACCTTAAATGACCTGAAGCTGAAATCCATGGCACGAGAACTTCGTGACGCATGCACAAGCTTCAATAGCCGATTTGATCAAATGGAAGAAAGGGTATCAGTGATTGAGGATCAAATTGATGAAATAAAGTGAGAAGACAGGTTAGAGAAAAAAGAGTAAAAAGAAACAAACCAAGCCTCCAAGAAATATGGGGCTATGTGAGAAGACCAAATCTACGTTTGATTGGTGTACCTGAAAGTGATGGGGAGAATGGAACCAAGTTGGAAAACACTCTGCAGGATATTATCCAGGAGAACTTCCCCAACCTAGCAAGGTAGGCCAACATTCAAATTCAGGAAATACAGAGAACGCCACAAAGATACTCCTCAAGAAAAGCAACCCCAAGACACATAATTGTCAGATTCACCAAGGTTGAAATGAAGGAAAAAGTGTTAAGGGCAGCCAGAGAGAAAGGTCGAGTTACCCACAAAGGGAAGCCCATCAGACTAACAGCATATCTCCTGTCAGAAACTCTACAAGCCAGAAGAGAGTGGGGGCAAATATTCAACATTCTTAAAGAAAAGAATTTTCAACCCAGAATTTCATATCTAGCCAAACTAAGCTTCATAAATGAAGGAGAAATAAAATCCTTTACAGACAAGCAAATGCTGAGGATTTTGTCACCACCAGGCCTGCCTTACAAGAGCTCCTGAAGGAAGCACTAAACATGGAAAGAAACAACCAGTACCAGCCACTGCAAAAACGTGCCAAATTGTAAAGACCATTGACGCTATGAAGAAACCGCATCAATCAACAGGCAAAATAACCAGTGAACATCATAATGACAGGGTAGACTTCACACATAACAATATTAACCTTAAATGTAAATGGGCTAAATGCCCCAATTAAAAGACACAGACTGGCAAATTGAATAAAGACTCAAGAACCATCAGTGTGCTGTATTCAGGAGACACATCTCACGTGCAAAGATGCACACAGGCTTAAAATAAAGGAATGGAGGAAGATCTACCAAGCAAATGGAAAGCAAAAAAAAAAAAAAGGAGGGGTTGCAATCCTAGTCTCTGATAAAACAGACTTTAAACCAACACAGATCAAAAGAGACAAAGAAGGCCATTACATAATGGTAAAGGGATCAATTCAACAAAAAGAGCTAACTATCCTAAATATATGTGCACCCAATACAGGAGCAGCCAGATTCATAAAGCAAGTTCTTAGAGACCTACAAAGAGACTTAGACTCCCATACAATAATAATGGGAGACTTTAACACCCCACTGTCAATATTAAACAGATCAATGAGACAGAACGTTAACAAGGATATCCAGGACCTGAACTCAGCTCTGCAACAAGCAGACCTAATAGACATCTACAGAACTCTTCACCCCAAATTAACAGAATATACATTCTTCTCAGCACCACATCACACTTATTCTAAAATTGACCACATAATTGGAAGTAAAGCACTCCTCAGCAAATGTAAGAGAACAGAAATCACAACAAACTGCCTCTCAGACCACAGTGCAATCAAATTAGAACTCAGGATTAAGAAACTCACTCAAAACTGCACAACTACACGGAAACGGAACAACTTGCTCCAGAATGACTACTGGGTAAATAACAAAATGAAGACAGAAATAAAGATGTTCTTAGAAACCAATGAGAACAAAGACACAACATACCAGAATCTCTGGGACACATTTAAAGCAGTCTGTAGAGGGAAATTTATAGCACTAAATGCCTACAAGAGAAAGCAGGAAAGATCTAAAATTAACACCCTAACACCACAATTAAAAGAACTAGAGAAGCAAGAGCAAACAAATTCAAAAGCTAGCAGAAGGCAAGAAATAACTAAGATCAGAGCAGAACTGAAAGAGATAGAGACACAAAAAACCCTTCAAAAAATCAATGAATTCAGGAACTGGTTTTTTAAAAAGATCAACAAAACTGATAAACCGCTAGTAAGACTAATAAAGAAGAAAAGAGAGAAGAATCAAATAGACGCAATAAAAAATGATAAAAGGGATATCACCACCGATCTCACAGAAATACAAACTACCATCAGAGAATACTATAAACACCTCTATGCAAATAAACTAGAAAATCCGGAAGAAATGGATAAATTCCTGGACACATACACCCTCCCAAGACCAAACCAGGAAGAAGTTGAATCTCTGAATAGACCAATAACAGGCTCTGAAATTGAGGTAATAATTAATAGCCTACCAACCAAAAAAAGTCCAGGACCAGACGGATTCACAGCCGAATTCTACCAGAGGTACAAAGAGGAGCTGATACCATTCCTTCTGAAACTATTACAATCAATAGAAAAAGAGGGAATCCTCCCTAACTCATTTTATGAGGCCAACGTCATCCTGATACCAAAGCCTGGCAGAGACACAACAAAAAAAGAGAATTTTACACCAATATCCCTGATGAACATCAATGCAAAAATCCTCAATAAAATACTGGCAAACCAAATCCAGCAGCACATCGAAAAGCTTGTCCACCATGATCAAGTCGGCTTCATCCCTAGGATGCAAGGCTGGTTCAACATACACAAATCAATAAACATAATCCATCACATAAACAGAATCAATGCCAAAAACCACATGATTGTCTCAATAGATGCAGAGAAGGCCTTCAACAAAATTCAACAGCCCTTCATGCTAAAAACTCTCAATAAACTAGGTATTGATGGAACGCATCTCAAAATAATAAGCTATTTATGACAAACCCACAGCCAATATCATACTGAATGGGCAAAAACTGGAAGCATTCCCTTTGAAAACCGGTACAAGACAGAGATGCCCTCTCTCACCACTCCTACTCAACATAGTGTTAGAAATTCTGGCCAGGGCAATCAGGCAAGAGAAAGAAATAAAGGGTATTCAATTAGGAAATGAGGAAGTCAAATTGTCCCTGTTTGCAGATGATATGATGGTATATTTAGAAAACCCCATCATCTCAGCCCAAAATCTCCTTAAGCTGATAAGCAACTTCAGCAAAGTCTCAGGATACAAAATCAATGTGCAAAAATCACAAGCATTCATATCCACCATTAACAGACAGAGAGCCAAATCATGATTGAACTCCCATTCACAATTGCTACAAAGAGAAGAAAATACCTAGGAATCCAACTTACAAGGGATGTGAAGGACCTCTTCAAGGAGAAATAAAAACCACTGCTCAATGAAATAAAAGAGGACAGAAACAAATGGAAGAACATTCCATGCTCATGGATAGGAAGAAACAATATCATGAAAATGGCCATACTGCCCAAAGTAATTTATAGATTAAATGCCATCCCCATCAAGCTACCAACGACTTTCTTCACAGAACTGGAAAGAACTACTTTAAACTTCATATGGAACCAAAAAAGAGCCTGCATTGCCAAGACAATTCTACGCAAAGAATGAAGCCGGAGGCATCACGCTACCTGACTTCAAACTATACTACAAGGCTATAGTAACCAAAACAGCATGGTACTGGTACCAAAACAGATATATAGACCAATGGAACAGGACAGATGCCTCAGAAATAATGCCACACATCTACAACCATCTGATCTTTGACAAACCTGACAAAAACAAGCAATATGGAAAGGATTCCCTATTTAATAAATGGTGCTGGGAAAACTGGCTAGCCATGTATAGGAAGCTGAAACTGGATCCCTTCCTTACACCTTATACAAAAATTAATTCAAGATGGATTAAAGACTTAAATATTAGACCTAAAACCATAAAAACCCTAGAAGAAAACCTAGGCAATACCATTCAGGACATAGGCGTGGGCAAGGACTTCATGTCTAAAACACCAAAAGCAATGGCAACAAAAGCCAAAATAGACAAATGGGATCTAATTAAACTAAAGAGCTTCTGCACAGCAAAAGAAACTACCATCAGAGTGAACAGGCAACCTACAGAATGGGAGAAAAATTTTGCAATCTACCCATCTGACAAAGGGCTAATATCCAGAATCTACAAAGAACTCAAACAAATTTACAAGAGAAAAACAAACAACACCATCAAAAAGTGGGCAAAGAATATTAACTGACACTCCTCAAAAGAAGACATCTATGCAGCCAACGGACACGTGAAAAAATGCTCATCATCACTGGTCATCAGAGAAGTGCAAATCAAAACCACAATGAGATAACATCTCATGCCAGTTAGAATGGCGATCATTAAAAAGTCACGAAACAACAGATGCTGGAGAGGATGTGGAGAAATAGGAATGGTTTTACACTGTTAGTGGGAGTGTAAATTAGTTCAACCATTGTGGAAGACAGTGTGGCAATTCCTCAAGTATCTAGAACTAGAATTACCATTTGACCCAGCAATCCAATTACTTGGTATATATCCAAAGGATTATAAATCATGCTACTATAAAGACACATGCACATGTATGTTTATTGTGGCACTATTTACAATAGCACAGACTTGGAACCAACCCAAATGTCCATCAATGATAGAATGGATTAAGAAAATGTGGCACATATACACCATGGAATACTATGCAGCCATGAAAAAGGATGAGTTCATGTCCTGTGCAGGGACATGGATGAAGCTGGAAACCATCATTCTCAGCAAACTATCACAAGGACAGAAAACCAAACACCGCATGTGCTCACTCATAGGTGGGAACTGAACAATGAGAACACATGGACACAGGAAGGGGAACATCACACACCAGGGCCCGTCGGGGGGGTGGGGGGCTGGGGGAGGGATAGCATTAGGAGAAATACCTAATGTAAATGATGAGTTGATGGGTGCAACAAACCAACATGGCACATGTATACCTATGTATCAAACCTGTACGTTGTGCACATGTACCCCAGAACTTAAAGTCTATATATAAAAAAAAGGCTTAGGGTAAAGTAAAAAATAATAAATAAATAACAACAACAACAAAATATATACCTAGGCACATCTTATTCAATGGGTAGGTTTTAAAAATGTATGCATAGTATGGTGTCATTTGTAAAAACTAATTGGTCTGTGTTTTGGAAAGATGATCATCAGAACATTTACAATGATTCTTTGTGTATAATGATACCTCAGGAGAGCTATCATTTCGTCTCTGCTTTGTATTTTCTATTTTCTTTATATTAAAGATGAGTAATAAAACTATTTTCAGTGACAAAAATCTGCCTACTTCTTTGAATAGGGAGAGTTTATCCCATTTACATTTGTTTTCACAAATAATGTGTTCTGATTCATTCTTCATTTTTTATTTCTTTATTTTTTATATTATATAAATTTTCTTCCTTTCAAATAGTTTGTTACATAGCTAATTTGTAATTTGGCATCATTCACCTTTAAAAGCTTCAAGAACATCATTGAATATATATGTCTACCAATTCCAAGAATACAACATCCCAAGATTAAGAACTCTATTGAGTATCTTTGAACTAGACGACACAATAGGCTCATTTTATTTCCTGTCACCTACCCCTTCTTCCTCTCTGTTTATGTTAGATTTTGGACAATATTTATTTTCAAGTTACTATTTTATGTTATTGTGAAGTAGGTTCACTGTGCACTGGTTGCCCACTTGCCTGAGTCCAGTGAGACAGAACACGCTCACATGCAGCAAGTTATATGAAGTGAGTTTATTACTTGCAGATAGGCAGCAAGAGGCAACATAAGCCTAGGCTCCCTTGTGAGCTGGTCTCCCAAGGCTCAGGAAAGCTGCTTGGAGAGATGGGAGTCTTGAAGGTACATGCTTCACTTGCACCACAGCTGAGGGACCCTGAAAGGCAGCCCTCCCTGGATTATATATCTCAGGGGCAACGTGTCACACTAGGCTAAAGCTTTGAAAGACATCCTGCTTCTAGGGAGAGAGGCACAAAGCCTGGGCTGTCCTGGGCGGTTCCTCCATAACTCAAGGTGTTACAGTCCCCAGGAGGGACAGGAGCAAGGCCCAGGCTGCTTCAGGCAGTTCCCTCCATCTCAGAATACTGCATTCTCAGCACATTCTACAGTTATTCTTGAGAACCATAAGCAAAAAGCGAAGAAGGTTGAGTTAATCCAAAGCCACCAGAAGAACTGCCCTGCAATTATATTAACATATATGCAGACCTTCAATATACATTTATTAATATTTGATTCTGTGGTTACTTAAGTTAAATGTTCACTACAGTCCTCAACTATGACTTCACTGTTTTGAGGGTTTTACAATGTGATTAATTACTTGGTTTACTACAGCAGTCCTTCTCAAACCTTAATATGCATATAAATCACATGGAGATCTTGATAGATGGCAGGTTCTGATTCACTGGTCTGGGGTGAAGCCTGAGTTTCTGGTTTTCTAACAAGCTCCCAGGTGATGAGATGCTGTTGCGCTGTGGCCCATAGTTTGAGCAGCAAGAGGTTACTTCTCTGAGAGCTCTTCCCTCCATGAAGAATACATGGACTATTTATTCATGAGCCCTTGAATCTTTGAAAAGCTTTCTCTGTTCTTGACAGGTGAAAACCAGCTTGGCTATGTAAGGAATTTTGGGTCACAAAGTCTCTCCCTCAGAATTCTACAAATGTTGGTTGCTTCACTGATTTTAGCATCTATATTATTTGAGACCAATCTCTATTTCCCTTTCCAATCTCTCTCTCTCTCTCTTTTTTTTTTTTGGTGTATGACCTTGTTTCAGGATGTTCTTTATTTATAAATAAATTTCAACTTTGATCAGGGTACATTCAGTGTTTGACCCTCTTCATTTTGCCCAGTACCCACTGAGCTATTTTAGTGGAAATATTTAGGTTTCTACGACTTCTATATGTCTTTAAATATTAATTTTTATTCCATTTGTTCTGGTGTTTTCTTCATAAATACCAACTATACACATGTTTTATCTCCATCATATGGCCATGAAATACCCCATATTCTTTTCTCCTTTTTTTGGCATTGGTTTTTTGCATTATGGCATATATATTTTTTTTCTGGGCCCTCTTCTGTATGACCGAAATAGTTCTTGGCAGGGTTGATTCTGCTCTACTGGTTCGGATGCATTTGGAAACTTTAGTGTTATCTGTACAGCTCTGAAACACTTCTTCAGTGCCCCCTTCCTTCCCTTTATGGTTCTGCTTACGTCTCAGCCGAATCTTCTGTTGACATGTCCTCTCACGGTTCATCTTACTTTAGGGAGATCATATTTCTAGAATGCCATGGAGAGTAGAAAGCAGATGCTGTCTGAAATTTATTTTTTGCCAACAATATTTTTCAAAAATAGACTTCAAAAATATTTCAAAAATATTCCAGGAGTCTGGAATCTCTGAATCTTACTCATGGGATGTCATGATAAAGAATCTTTTCCTAGACACCATGTTAGTTTTGTTCTTGCTTACTGATTATCGTTAATCCGTCGATCTGTTTGAGGACAGCGGACAGCATTTGAGCCACAGGCTACGCCGCGTAGGGAACTTTGTGTCATTGCCCCTCTGTTCATAGTGAAGCCACTCTGCCTGGTAGCAGGCTTGCTGTGGCCAGGCCTCCAATCTGGCACGTATGTATCTACCCGTTCAGCCTCGTTTTTCTTTTTTCTTTTTTTTTTTTTTGAGACGGAGTCTTGCTCTGTCGCCCAGGCTGGAGTGCAGTGGCGCGATCTCGGCTCACTGCAAGCTCCGCCTCCCGGGTTCACGCCATTCTCCTGCCTCAGCCTCTCCGAGTAGCTGGGACTACAGGCGCCCGCCACCACGCCCGGCTAATTTTTTTGTATTTTTAGTAGAGACGAAGTTTCACAGTGGTCTTGATCTCCTGACCTCGTGATCCGCCCGCCTCGGCCTCCCAAAGTGCTGGGATTACAAGCGTGAGCCACCGCGCCCGGCCTCAGCCTCGTTTTTCTATATAGCTTTCACTGTGTCAACAAAGACTGGCCTTTCTGTGAGCCCCCATCCAGGGATGCTGCTCCCACTAGGACCAGCAGCTTCTTGTTCAGTGTGGGGGCTCCTCTCTCTCCAGCCTCCCGCACAATTTTACCAGGCTGCGCATCACAGTTAGGATCATCTTTACACTGGGAAAAGCGTAAGTTCCTCTGCCCAGAGCCACAGAACCACAGTTCTTCACTAATTGCAGTCAAAACAGGGATCCTGGCAGTCCACATACCTAGACTCCCTTCACCTGGAGCTTTCCAGGTATCTTAGTTCATTTGGGCTGCTGCAACAATACCACCAGACGGGGTGGTTTAGAAACAACGGAAAGTTATTGCTCACAGATTTGGAGGCTGGGAAGTCCAAGGTCAAGGTGCTGGTAGATTCAGTTTCTAGGGAGGGCTTCTTGCTCTTTCACAAATGGTGCTTTCTTAGTGTGTCCTCACATAGTGAAAAGGGGAAGGCAGCTCTCTGGCCTCTATTATAAGGGCACTAATCCCATTCACAGGCACTCCACCCTCGTGATCTCACCACCTCCCAAAGACTCACCTCCTAATACCAGCACATTGGTGATTAGATTTCAACATATGAATTTGGTAGCGACACAAACATTCAGACCATAGCCCCAGGTGAGTCTCGCAGCCCACTCTTTCCTCCAGAACTCTGCCCTCCAAGCCTAGAGATTCACAGGGAACAGAACTTTGCCCATCACTTCCCAGGAGGCTGTGTCATCCCTCAAGGTGGGACTTATTTCTTCCGTTTTAATGATTTTCTTCCTTAGATTTCTGTGTAAGTATATGCTTTGGCTAAATTAACATTTCTTAGGTTATTTATGTAGAATTGGTTGGGGAATTAGTGTTTAGAAATAAATTGTGTCCCCAACCCAAATATCTTTACCTGAGAGACCAGAACATCTTTTTCAAATGAAAGAACAGGCCAGGCGTGGTGGCTCATGCCTGTAATCCCAGCACTTTGGGAGGCCAAGGCAGGTGGATTGCCTGAGGTCAGGAGTTCAAGACCAGTCTGGCCAACATGGTGAAACCCCATCTCTACTAAAAATACAAAAAAATTATCCAGGCATGGTAGCATGCACCTATAATCCCAGCTACTCGGGAGGCTGGGGCAGGGGAATTGCTTGAGCCAGTGGGGTGGAGGTTGCAATGAGCCAAGATTGTGACACTGCACTCCAGGCTGGGTGACACAGTGAGACTCTGTCTCAAAATGAAAAAATAAAAAAAAGCATGATTATCTTAGGTGTAGTGATTACAACAGTTTTTGTTTTCCCTTCCTTTTCTCTTAAACTATATGATCCTTCCAAACTGCACATTCTGAACCTGAAAATTTAGAATTTTTATTCTTTTTGCATTGTAGAGTTTATGGACTATAAATTGGACACTGCCTTCACAATTAATCTATTTGTAAATTTATTTGCTTTAAATTAAGAAGTTTGAGCAAACTTTACTACCTTCACTAACCTCAGTCCCTATTGTATTTTATTTAATCCTCAGTCCCTATTGTATTTTATTTAATAAATAGCTGATTTAGAAATATCCTACCACTTACTATATGTACACCAATTCAGGGTAAATTAACACCTGTCTCTGAAAAAAGGCAACTTCTCAGTGCTTGATATTCAAATGTCTAAAGATGCAACAGTTTATTCCTTTTTACTTCCAAAGGATACTACATCACTCAATACATCTATTTCACTTAATGCACATATCCAAACTTTCTTTGTTTGAGTCAAAATTTCTGGTACCAAAGACAATAAAATTAATTTCAAAGTTACTTATAAGCAGAACCTCTTATGAAAAACTTAGAAAAATGTTTTTAAAAACTTAACAAGTATATTTTCTCTTCTTATCCCTTTGCTATTTAGTGAAGTTATAACTCCATAGAAAAAAAATCATTTTCAGAGAATTTTAGTCCATATTTCCTTTTTCTCTTTTTTTTGAGATGGAGTTTCTCTCTTGTCACCCAGGCTAGAGTGCAATGGTGCAATCTCGGCTCACTGCAACCTCTGCCTCCCGGGTTCAAGAGATTCTCCTGCCTTAGCCTCCCAAATAGCTGGTATTCCAGGTGCCCACCACCACGCCCAGCTAATTTTTGTATTTTTAGTAGAGACAGATTTCCACCATGTTGGCCAGGCTGGTCTCAAACTCCTGACCTCAGATGATCCGCCACCGGTCTCCCAAAGTCCTAGGATTACAGGTGTGAGCCACCGCACCCAGCCTTTATTCCATATTTCATCTCCTGTGGCTATGTCACTGTTATCTTCTTTATCCTCTCTTTTTAATCCATATGTGTAAACATAAAAGGTTAAGAAACTTTAAGAACTGATTGCATTCAGGTAACAATGTAATATCCTAAGTCTTCAGACTTATTAATAATGGGAGAATTGTGAAGCCAAGTTCATAAACAATCGGGTCTTGGATACCTAGTATGTACTCAGTTGTGCCTCCTCACTCAGTGTTTAAACACAGAAGAATCTACAGCCTCACACACGTAGGTCAGACATAATATAAAATATACCACATGCATTTAATGATGGACAAACCCCAGTGATGTAAGTATAATTTTTCTGCTCAATTAAAAAGACTCTCTGCATTTTTTCATAAACATAAATGTGATTTTTGTTGCTCCAGCCAAACCCTGACACCCACAGAGGCAACCCCCCTTTTGTATCAAAGGAAGAGTCGTGGGGTTCTGAGGTGTGTTGTGTTGCTATGTTCAGCCGAGCAGCTCCAGGGTACCCCACCAGAAAGAGCTACTTGTCGGCAGTGGTAGCCGCTCACATCTGTGTCACTGAGGCTGAGGAGTCTGGAATTTCTGAGTTAGAGGGCTGTCTCTGCCAGAGACTTGCTGGCAAAGTTTTTTGTCTGCAAAATAGACACAATAATGAGGACCTCATAAGGACTTTAAGAAGTGCCCTACACCCTGGAAACTTCTGTTGGCAGAAGTGAAGGGAGAAATTAACTCTTCCCCTAGGAAAAAAAATTTTCCATAGCAGTTCTAAACTTTGTCCCTTGTGTAGGACGATAAGCGGTTTTTAAATGCAAATAAGGCTAGTGATGGAATTTTACAGTAGAGCTCTAAAGACAAACCCAAATGGTGTCATCCTTGATATTCTTTTTTTTTTTTTTTTTTTTTTTTTTTTTTTTTTTTTTTTTTTATTGAGACAGAGGCTCACTCTGTTGCCCAGGCTGCAGCGCAGTGATGCAATCCCGGCTCACTGCAACCTCCGCCTCCCAGGTTCAAGAGATTCTTCTGCCTCAGCTTCCAGAGTAGCTGGAATTACAGGTGTGCACCACCACACCAGGCTAATTTTTGTATTTTTAGTAGAGACAAGGTTTCAACATGTTGGCCAGGCTGGTCTCGAACTCCCGACCTCAAATGATCCGCTGGCCTCAGCCTCCCAAAGTTGCTGGATTACAGGCCTGAGCCACGCACCTGGCCCGAGATTCTCGAGTGGTCCTTCCTAGTCACACCATGGCAATCCTGTCCGGTGAGGCCAAAAGCGTGCCTGAGTTTAGCTGCGGGAGACAAGGACTCTGAAGATGCTCTCTGTTATGGGCCATGTTGTGCCCCACCCAAACTCAAAAGTAGAAGTCCTACCCCCAGGACCTCAGGCTTTCTACAGAGATAATTAAGTTAAAGGGAGGCCATTAGGGTAGGTCCTCAGCCAGTATGACTGGTGTCCTCACAAGCAGGGGATTAGGACACAGAATCACAGGGGGAAGACCACGTGGGGACATGGGGAGAAGATGTCATCTACAAGCCAAGGAGAGAGGCCTCAGGAGAAACCAACCCTGGTGTTTGAGCCACCCAGTCTCGGGTACTTTGTTATGGCAGCCCCAGCAAAGTAAACCACCTCCAAATCTTCCCCCACTTGGCAATACCGAGCCTCCGAGTATCCTTCCATTTTGGAAGGAGATGTGAATCTCAGGAATGAATCATTGCTGGCTCCAACTAGATGGCTTCTGCCTAGGGATACATAGCTCTTTGAAGGAGGCGCCTTTTTTGTTGTTGTTGTTTAAGACGGAGTCTCACTATGTCCCCCAGGCTGGAGTGCAGTGGCATGGAGGCACCTTTTTTCTGCTGTCCTGGTGAACTTCCTTTTTTTATTCCCCTCTCTGCATTTTTTTTAATATAACACAAGACAAGACTGAGGAGCTAAGAGAGCTCCAGCACTGTCCCACTGTCCAGAAGGAGAACAACCTGAAGTCCTGAACTGCTCAGAACTCTCTGCCGCTGACTCTCCAGTATGTGTCCCAGGGGTCCAAGTGACACACTTTTTACACAAAGTATAGTAAAGCCATTTCTGGTAGTCACCAACTAGGCATCTTCTGTGAGTTAGGCAGTTTTTGCCATTTGTAGAATAAAGGAAGTAAACCTTCCTTTGGTTCACATTTTAATCCACAGTCAGTCATGTCAGCCTTTCCTGTTCATCTAGGAAACATCTTGTCAGCTGACACTTATTCCAACATCAGGAAGCTTCTTCTGCTTTGCACTGTGAGCTGACAGTATCTGCTTATTATATACTGTTGTTACATTTATTTGGTGGGATGCTTCTCCAGATGTGGAATTATTCATTGTCAAAGGTGCTCAGCCTTGCAGATCTTGATAGTGGTTATAGTAAATGTTGTCTTCAGATTGGGAAATAATCACTTGGTCCCCCATAGTTATCAGCTGGTGATATAAGTGCCCCCCAGCCTTGTGGACTAAGGGGAATTTGCATGGCAGGCCGGCGTTTGCTCCATGGGCTGTTCAGGAGCCCTTCTACCCAAGCTCACACTGGGCCTCCACGCAGGAACAAGACTCATGACAGGGGCTCTACTGACAGGGCGCAGTCACGGCACCCATGCCTGATCTCTCGGGGCCTCCGGAGCTCCTGAACTTCTCTCTGACTCACTTGCAGCAGCAACAATTTTTACATTATATTTTTGATATTACTTTTAAACAAGCAAACCAATTAGAATGTGCTTTGAGGATTTACTAAGCTCACAGCAAAATCTGTTTTGTTTTCACAGCTGTGCTCACACGCTTGAATGATGCCATTTCGAGGGAGATAGCATGATGTAATGTTGACGACAGCACAATTGTCATCCTGCTAAAGAGTATTGTGAACTCCGTGGAAACAAAAAGTGAGGCTTTCATCCGTAAGCTTAGATCCCATTTATGGCAATCATCTCAACCTCTGCGCAGGGCTCACAGTGGAAATTACTACAAGCTGCCGAACACAGATGACATCATCTTGCCACCCACAAATGTTATGGGTTTGACAGCCCAGAAGATGGCATCCCCTAGGAGGAATACAGCTCTAACTAAGTTGACAAGTTTTGTGTGTTTGAGAGGAAATAGTTTCATAAAAGTTGTTCTCCTCTCCGTTTTCTCTTTGGGTTTGGCAACTGCCACTATAATGAAATTATGGTCATGACAAGGAGCCATTAGCTTTCCCCAGAGCCATGAGCCACAGCTTCCTCTGCGTGGAATGATGTGAGTTTGCAGCCCTTTCCTGTTAGAGCTTTCACAACTTGGGGCTCTGGAGTCTAAGATTTAAACCAGTGCCTATGCTATTGTGCGGTTAGTCCTTTGCACTTTTCTCTGCTGTACTGCTAATCACCAGGGCTTTTCAGTTAGGCCACCAGAGCTCATGCATGCCACACAGCTACTGAAGTTGTCATGGATCATAAAGACAGTGTTTCCTGCCTGCTAATTCTGCAACTGCTCTCCTGTGTTTGATGGAAGGCTGGACATATTTTTTTTTTTAATGCTCAAATTATCTTCCATTAAAGGACACACACCTTCTTTACATGACCTGGAGCTGTTTCTACCTGCAGCTCTGGAGTCATGGTCATTCCAGATATGCTATTATATCCATATTATGGAACTATGACTTTCTAGTAATCATTAAAGTGGAAATAAAAGAAAAAGAGACAGATTCCACAGAAAACAAAAAGAAAAAAAGGAGAGAAAGAAAATGAGAGAGAAGAAAAAAGAAACAAAGAGAGAGAATGAAAGAAAGAAGAAAGAAAAGAAAGAAAGAAAGAAAGAAAGAAAGAAAGAAAGAAAGAAAGAAAGAAAGAAAGAAAAAGGGGGGGGCAATAATAGAAGCACTAAAGCCATAAGCCACCCTAGATATAAATAAGGCACCAAGAGATATAAAAAAAATAATTATCTGGTTAAATCTCAGCACTTGGTCTGGCCAAAATAGGGTTAGTGGAAAAACTGGTTTTAATTACATTTTAATCATCAGTGTCTTTCTTCACTATCCACAACGCTATTGGTGGCTTTAAGACCAATGTGTTTCAATATCAACCACCCCGCAAAATGGGGCTTTACCATTACCCTTTTAGGGGCAACTGGCATTTCTGAACCCCTGCACTAAGTCTTCTCTGCCACAGCGCCAACTCTGGTAAGGAAGACTATCCACTTGCCATCGTTTGGAATGACTGGGCGCTCTTCCCCCAGTCTTTACACCTTCAGTGTTTCTCATCACCCTGGGGAATGTTTGGGGAATGCTGAATCCATAGGATCCCTTAGTGCTCACAGAAAGAGTGTCAACAACACAATGTACTACTTAGAAAGAAAAAGGACTGAAAATATTTAGCCTTTAAACAATCTTCTCTCCCTGCTTGCTGCATGCAGAATGGATTCTGTCACCTTCCTGGCCCGGCCCTGGGCTCTCACCCATCTTTGTGATCTGATTATTATCCTGTTACAGCAGTGAGCTCAATATACCTTGTGTTAAATTAAAATAGAAGTGTTTTCCCCACTACAATGCAAATTCCGTGGGAGCAGCAATCATCACTTGCTAGTCTTTATATTCCCATACAAAGAAACTTAGTCCATTTTCTGTTGCTTATAACAGAATACCTGAAACTGGGTAATTTATAGACAAAGCGAATTTATTTCTTACCATTATAAAAGCTGAGAAGTCTAAGGTCAAGTTGCTGCAGCTGGTGAGGGCCTTCTTGCTGGTGGGGACTCTCTGCAGAATCCCGAGGCAACACAAGTCATCATGTGGTGAGGGGGCTGAGTGTGCTAGCTTACATTTCTCTTCCTCTGATAAAGCCATCAGTACCGCTCCTATGATAACCCAATTAGTCCATTAACCCATTGATCTATTAATCCATGAATGGATTAATCCATTTATGAGGGCAGAACCCTTATGACCCAATCACCTCTTAAAGGCCCCACCTCTCAATTCTGCCACCTTAGAGATTAAGTTTCAACATAATCTCAATACAGGAGACAAACATGCAAATCATAGCAGAACCTGCTCAGTAAATGTTTGTTGTACTGAATTATGCTCTCGAAAATCTTACCAGATCTGAGGCTCATAGATTTAGCCTGAATAAATCTACCGGCTCATAAATTTACCCTGAATAAAACTACTAGAGCGTGTGTTTTATTCATGAACTTAATATACATATTCAGGTATGCACCATTCCTTATATAAAATCTGGTATATCAGAATTTTAAGATGTTCAAAAGTTAGTTCCTGTGTATTACATAGCATGTTAACACTGTGTACATTTACAAAAAGTGTAAGTACAGAAATAAAAACTAGCCTCACATTAGCGAAGATTATGTTTTATGATCAAATAAGCTTGCTGAAAACATATAAAAAAAGTCTTTGCTTTCAAAGCTTTTGGGATTTCAGAATAATGAGGGATTGTGGAACTACAGTTGAGAAAAAATGAGTTACTTCTTTTACATTAAACTTCTATAACTGATTTAATATTCCTTTAAAAAACATCCCATTTTATTTCTGTACACTTTCATTTTAAAATTACAAGTAATCTATTGAAACATGCTCATTACTTAAAATTCTACCAATGGAGATAAAGCAAAGTCCTCTTATATGGCCCCCGTTCTCACCTCAATTTTCTTTCCACAGGAATCCCTTGGCCTCCTGGTTGCTCCACAGGCACTCATCAAGGCACGGAGCAACACCTTGTCTTTATAAAGTCTCCTCGCAAAGCACCCTCACTTCCATCTTCCCCCACGACCTTTCCTCACTGCATTCCTTGGAGGTCTATAAGGGAAATTGTGTTATTCTCCGTGTTGAGAGATGAGAAAAATTAGAGTTAAACACATCAAGATTCTTCCTTCATGTGATAGCGCTAACAAGTGGAAAAGAAGGAACTAGAACCCAAATATTCTGACCTTCAGCATTCTTTATGTTTTCTGTCATCACAACCCAAATTCTGCTATCATGTGTATTCCCAATACCATGTCTATAGCCAGGGGTCATTGGTGTATAAACAACTTTTCGTCTAAAAGGGTGATATGGGTTGGCTCTGTGTCCCCACCCAAATCTCATCTTGTAGCTCCCATAATTCCCACATGTTGTGGGAGGAAGCTGGTGGGAGATGATCGAATGATGGAGGTGGGTTTTTCCCATGCTGCTCTCATGATAGTGAACAGGTCTCATGAGATATGATGGTGTTAAAAACAGCAGTTTGTCTGCACAAGCTCACTCTTTGCCTGCTGCCATCCACGTAAGATGTGACTTTGCTCCTCCTCACCTTCCACCATGATTGTGAGGCTTCCCCAGCCACGTGGAACTGTGAATCCAATTAAACCTCTTTTTTTTTATTATACTTTTAAGTTTTAGGGTACATGTGCACAACATACAGGTTTGTTACATATGTATACATGTGCCATGTTGGTGTGCTGCACCCATTAACTCATCATTTAGCATTAGGTATATCTCCTAATGCTATCCCTCCCCCATCCCCCCACCCCACAACAGGCCCTGGTGTGTGATGTTCCCCTTCCTGTGCCCATGAGTTCTCATTGTTCAATTCCCACCTATGAGTGAGAACATGCGGTGTTTGGTTTTTTGTCCTTGCAATAGTTTGCTGAGGATGATGGTTTCCAGCTTCATCCATGTCCCTATAAAGGACATGAACTCATCATTTTATATGGCTGCATAGTATTCCATGGTGTATATGTGCCACATTTTCTTAATCCAGTCTATCATTGTTGGACATTTGGGTTGGTTCCAAGTCTTTGCTATTGTGAATAGTGCTGCAATAAACATATGTGTGCATGTGTCTTTACAGCAGCATGATTTATAGTCCTTTGGGTATATACTCAGTAATGGGATGGCTGGGTGAAATGGTATTTCTAGTTCTAGATCCCTGAGGAATCGCCACACTGACTTCCACAATGGTTGAACTAGTTTACAGTCCCACCAACAGTGTAAAAGTGTTCCTATTTCTCCACATCCTCTCCAGCACCTGTTGTTCCCTGACTTTTTAATGATCGCCATTCTAACTGGTGTGAGATGGTACCTCATTGTGGTTTTGATTTGCATTTCTCTGATGGCCAGTGATGATGAGCATTTTTTCATGTGTCTTTTGGCTGCATAAATGTCTTCTTTTGAGAAGTATCTGTTCATATCCTTTGCCCACTTTTTGATGGAGTTGTTTTTTTTCTTGTAAATTTGTTTGAATTCTTTGTAGATTCTGGATATTAGCCCTTTGTCAGATGAGTAGATTGCAAAAATTTTCTCCCATTCTGTAGGTTGCCTGTTCACTCTGATGGTAATTTCTTTTGCTGTGCAGAAGCTCTTTAGTTTAATTAGATCCCATTTGTCTATTTTGGCTTTTGTTGCCATTGCTTTTGGTGTTTTAGACATGAAGTCCTTGCCCATGCCTATGTCCTGAATGGTATTGCCTAGGTTTGCTTCTAGGGTTTTTATGGTTTTAGATCTAACATTTAAGTCTTTAATCCATCTTGAATTAATTTTTGTATAAGGTGTAAGGAAGGGATCCAGTTTCAGCTTTCTACATATGGCTAGCCAGTTTTTCCAGCACCATTTATTAAATAGGGAATCCTTTCCCCATTTCTAGTTTTTCTCAGGTTTGTCAAAGATCAGATAGTTGTAGATATGTGGCATTATTTCTGAGGGCTCTGTTCTGTTCCATTGGTCTATATCTCTGTTTTGGTACCAGTACCATGCTGTTTTGGTTACTGTAGCCTTGTAGTATAGTTCAAAGTCAGGTAGCGTGATGCCTCCAGGTTTGTTCTTTTGGCTTAGGATTGACTTGGCAATGCAGGCTCTTTTTTGGTTCCATATGAACTTTAAAGTAGATTTTTCCAATTCTGTGAAGAAAGTCATTGGTAGCTTGATGGGGATGGCATTTAATCTATAAATTACCTTGGGCAATATGGCCATTTTCACAATATTGATTCTTCCTACCCATGAGCATGGAATGTTCTTCCATTCGTTTGTATCCTCTTTTATTTCGTTGAGGAGTGGTTTGTAGTTCTCCTTGAAGAGGTCCTTCACATCCCTTGGAAGTTGGATTCCTAGGTATTTTATTCTCTTTGAAGCAATTGTGAATGGGAGTTCAATCATGATTTGGCTCTCTGTTTGTCTGTGATTGGTGTATAAGAATGCTTGTGATTTTTGCACATTGATTTTGTATCCTGAGACTGCTGAAGTTGCTTATCAGCTTAAGGAGATTTTGGGCTGAGATGATGGGGTTTTCTAGATATATAATCATGGCATCTGCAAACAGGGACAAATTGACTTCCTCATTTCCTAATTGAATACCCTTTATTTCCTTTTCCTGCCTGATTGCCCTGGCCAGAACTTCCAACACTATGTTGAATAGGAGTGGTGAGAGAGGGCATCCCTGTCTTGTGCCAGTTTTCAAAGGGAATGCTTCCAGTTTTGGCCATTCAGTATGATATTGGCTGTGGGTTTGTCATAGATAGTTCTTATTATTTTGAGATACGTCCCATCAATAACTAATTTATTGAGAGTTTTTAGCATGAAGGATTGTTGAATTTTGTCAAAGGCCTTTTCTGCATCTATTGAGACAATCATGTGGTTTTTGTCGTTGGTTCTGTCTATATGCTGGATTACGTTTATTGATTTGTGTATGTTGAACCAGCCTTGCATCCCAGGGATGAACGCCACTTGATCATGGTGGATAAGCTTTTTGATATGCTGCTGGATTTGGTTTGCCAGTATTTTATTGAGGATTTTTGCATCGATGTTCATCAGGGATATTGGTGTAAAATTCTCTTTTTTTGTTGTGTCTCTGCCAGGCTTTGGTATCAGGATGATGCTGGCCTCATAAAATGTGTTAGGGAGGATTCCCTCTTTTTCTATTGATTGGAATAGTTTCAGAAGGAATGGTACCAGCTCTTCCTTGTACCTCTGGTAGAATTCGGCTGTGAATCCGTCTGGTCCTGGACTTTTTCTGGTTGGTAAGCTATTAATTATTGCCTCAATTTCAGAGCCTGTTATGGGTCTATTCAGAGATTCAACTTCTTCCTGGTTTAGTCTTGGGAGGGTGTATGTGTCCAGGAATTTATCCATTTCTTCTAGATTTTCAAGTTTATTTGTGTAGAGGTGTTTATAGTATTCTCTGATGGTAGTTTGTATTTCTGTGGGATCAGTGGTGATATCCCCTTTATCATTTTTTATTGCGTCTATTTGATTCTTTTCTCTTTTCTTCTTTATTAGTCTTGCTAGCAGTCTATCAATTTTGTTGATCGTTTCAAAAAACTGGCTCCTGGATTCATTGATTTTTTGAAGGGTTTTTTGTGTCTCTATTTCCTTCAGTTCTGCTCTGATCTTAGTTATTTCTTGCCTTCTGCTAGCTTTTGAACGTGATTGCTCTTGCTTCCCTAGTTCTTTTAATTGTGATGTTAGGGTGTCAATTTTAGATCTTTCCTGCTTTCACTTGTGGGCATTTAGTGCTATAAATTTCCCTCTACAGACTGCTGTAGATTCTGGTATGCTGTGTCTTTGTTCTCATTGGTTTCAAAGAACGTCTTTATTTCTGCCTTCATTTCGTTATGTACCCAGTAGTCATTCAGGAGCAGGTTGTTCAGTCTCCATGTAGTTGAGTGGTTTTGAGTGAGTTTCTTAATCCTGAGTTCTAGTTTAATTGCACTGTGGTCTGAGAGACAGTTTGTTATAATTTCTGTTCTTTTACATTTGCTGAGGAGTGCTTTACTTCCAATTATGTGGTCAGTTTTGGAATAAGTGCAGTGTGGTGCTGAGAAGAATGTATATTCTGTTGATTTGGGGTGGACAGTTCCGTAGATGTCTATTAGGTCCGCTTGGTGCAGAGCTGAGTTCAATTCCTGGATATCCTTGTGAATTTTCTGTCTCGTTGATCTGTCTAATATTGACAGTGATGTGTTAAAGTCTCCCATTATTATTGTGTGGGAGTCTGAGTCTCTTTGTAGATCTCTAAGGACTTGTTTTATGAATCTCGGTGCTCCTGTATTGGGTGCATATATATTTAGGATAGTTAGCTCTTCTCGTTGAATTGATCCCTTTACCATTATGTAATGGCCTTCTTTGTTTCTTTTGATCTTTGTTGGTTGAAAGTCTGTTTTATCAGAGACTAGGATTACAACCTCTGCCTTTTTTTGTTTTCCATTTGCTTGGTAGATCTTCCTCCATCCCTTTATTTTGAGCCTGTGTGTGTCTCTGCACGTGAGATGGGTTTCCTGAATACAGCACACTGATGGGTCTTGACTCCTTATCCAATTTGCCAGTCTGTGTCTTTTAATTGGAGCATTTAGGCCATTTACATTTAAGGTTTATATTGTTATGTGTGAATTTGATCCTGTCATTATGATGTTAGCTGGTTATTTTGCTCGTTAGTTGATGCAGTTTCTTCCTAGCCTTAATGGTCTTTACAATTTGGCATGTTTTTGCAGTGGCTGGTACTGGTTTTTCCTTTCCATGTTTAGTGCTTCCTTCAGGAGCTCTTGTAGGGCAGGCCTGGTGGTGACAAAATCTCTCAGCATTTGCTTGTCTTTAAAGGATTTTATTTCTCCTTCACTTATGAGGCTTAGTTTGGCTGGATATGAAATTCTGGGTTGAAAATTCTTTTCTTTAAGAATGTTGAATATGGGCCCCCACTCTCTTCTGGCTTGTAGAGTTTCTGCCAGGAGATCTGCTGTTAGTCTGATGGGCTTCCCTTTTTGTGGGTAACTCGACCTTTCTCTCTGGCTGCCCTTAACATTTTTTCCTTCATTTCAACTTTGGTGAATCTGACAACTATGTGCCTTGGAGTTGCTCTTCTCGAGGAGTATCTTTGTGGCGTTCTGTGTATTTCCTGAATTTAAACGTTGGCGTGCCTTGCTAGATTGGGGAAGTTCTCCTGGATAATATCCTGCAGAGTGTTTTCCAACTTGGTTCCATTCTCCTCATCACTTTCAGGTACACCAGTCAGACGTAGACTTGGTCTTTTCACATAGTCCCACATTTCTTGGAGGCTTTGTTCGTTTCTTTTTCTTCTTTTTTCTCTAAACTTCTCTTCTCGCTTCATTTCATTCATTTGATCTTCCATCACTGATAACCTTTATTCCAGTTGATCGAATCAGCTACTGAAGCTTGTGCATTTGTCATGTAGTTCTCATGCCATGGTTTTCAGCTCCATCAGGTCCTTTAGGGACTTCTCTGCATTGGTTATTCTAGTTAGCCATTCTTCTAATCTTTTTTCAAGGTTTTTAACTTCTTTGCCATGGATTTGAACTTATTCCTTTAGCTCAGAGAAGTTTGATCATCTGAAGCCTTCTTCTCTCAACTCGTCAAAGTCATTCTCTGTCCAGCTTTGTTCCATTGCTGGTGAGGAGCTGCATTCCTTTGAAGGAGGAGAGGCGCTCTGATTTTTAGAATTTTCAGTTTTTCTGCTCTGTTTTTTCCCCATCTTTGTGGATTTATCTACGTTTGGTCTTTGATGATGGTGACCTACAGATGGGGTTTTGGTGTGGATGTCCTTTCTGTTTGTTAGTTTTCCTTCTAATAGTCAGGACCCTCAGCTGCAGGTCTGTTTGAGTTTGCCGGACATCCACTCCAGACCCTGTTTGCCTGGGTATCAGCAGTGGAGGCTGCAGAACAGTGAATATTGGTGAACAATGTTGCTGCCTGATCGTTCCTCTGGAGGTTTTGTCTCAGAGGAGTACCGGGCCATGTGAGGTGTCCGTCTGCCCCTACTGGGGGGTGCCTCCCAGTTAGGCTACTCAGGGGTCAGGGACCCACTTGATGAGGCAGTCTGTCCGTTCTCAGATCTCAAGCTGCATGCTGGGAGAACCACTACTGTCTTCAAAGCTGTCAGACAGGGACATTTAAGTCTGCAGAGGTTTCTGCTGCCTTTTGTTCGGCTATGCCCTGCCCCCAGAGGTGGAGTCTACAGGGGCAGGCAGACCTCCTTGAGCTGTGGTGGGCTCCACCAAGTTCGAGCTTCCTGGCCGCTTTGTTTACCTACTCAAGCCTCAGCAATGGCAGGCGCCCCTCCCCCAGCCTTGCTGCCACCTTGCAGTTTGATCTCAGACTGCTGTGCCAGCAATGGGCAAGGCTCTGTGAGCATAGGACCCTCTGAGTCAGGCGTGGGATATAATCTCCTGGTGTGCCGTTTGCTAAGACCATTGGAAAAGCGCAGTATTAGGGTGGGAGTGACCCAATTTTCTAGGTGCCGTCTGTCACCCCTTTCCTTGGCTAGGAAAGGGAATTCCCTGACCCCTTGCACTTCCCAGGTGAGGCGATGCCTCACCCTGCTTCAGCTCATGCTCAGTGCACTGTACCCACTGTCCTGCACCCACTGTCCGACAGTCCCCAGTGAGATGAACCCGGTACCTCAGTTGGAAATGCAGAAATCATTCGTCTTCTGCCTTGCTCATGCTAGGAGCTGTAGACTGGAGCTGTTCCTATTCAGCCATCTTGGAACCCAAACTCTTTCTTTTGTAAATTGTCCATTCTCAGGTATGTCTTTATCAGCACATAAAAACGGGCTAATACAAAGGGGGTCTCCTCAGATCAACGTAGGCCAAATTATACAGGTGTGCTAGGGACCTCCCTACTTCCCCCACCCCTTTCCCGATTTAGCCTGGGAGCTTCACAAATTCCTGGGAGTTCTGAAACACTTCACCAACAGAGATTTGCCAGATTTCAATAACGACCCATCCTGTCCCTCAGCCACCCCTTAACTGGACAGTCCATTAGTGCCAAAGTCACCTTTGCATTCTCACAAATGTGTGCAATTCACCAATTTTGGTTCTCCAAAATCACCTTTCTCAGGATCATATTTGTATTATTACTTTCAACAAAGAGTGCAGATACCTTCACATATGGTCTGTTTGTTTGTCTTTAAACTGAATTCTAAGAGGAAGGAGGAGGCACTCTTATTCTTCTGCTATGGATAAGCTACATAAGCTTCCATGGCTTATAGTCTGTGTTTTCGCATTCCAGAAACATATCTGCTTGGCAATATAGAAAAGCCTTTCCCATTCAAGAAAGAAGTTTTGTAAACATATTCTGAAGCATAAACATCTTCAAATATAACATCCTTGAGGCAAGTAGAGAAAGTTCCCGGGAACAAAGGGTTATCATGAGAGATGAGAGCTTATTTTATTAATCCGGTATCACATACAGTCTGTTAAAAAGAGATTAGTACTTATTAAATGAATCTCGTTATCAGTAGCTGCCCTAAATAGAACACATTATTTGGCAAGAGCTCTTAAGGAACTTGTTCTACCTACACAAAAGCAAAGAAAGAGTAGTATTAGCCATAGTGTTCTTAGGAAATGGCTTCTCATTTTAATTATCTATATTTTAGAATAAGTGCAATGATGTAGAGTATTTGAATAAGCTATTTGCCATCATCAAAAGTAATCCCTTGCAATCATTTTGCTTTTTTTAGAATGGATAATCACTTTCTTATACAATAGGGGTGACTTTTAAAATATATTTTATTCCTCATTAAAATATTTTAGCTTTTTCTTGGGGGAGATGAGGATAGAAAAGGACAGGTAGCTTTTTCATTGGCAATTTATTTTATTTTATTTTATTTTATTTATTTATTTTGTTTTGAGATGGATTCTCACTCTGTCACCAGGCTGGAGTGCAGTGGTGCGATCTTGGCTTACTGAAACCTCTGCCTCCCAGGTTCAAGCGATCCTCCTGCCCCAGTCCCCTTGTAGATGGGATCATAGGCACGTGGCACCATGCCTGGCTAATTTTTGTATTTTTAGTAGAGACAGGGTTTCACCATGTTGGCCAGGCTGGTCTCAAACTCCTGACCTCAGGTGATCCACCTTCCTCGCCCTCCAAAAGTGCTGGGATTACAGGTGTGAGCCACTGTGCCTGGCCTCATTGGGAACTTTAGAAGAAGCACTACTGTATATAATTTGGTGTGTTCTAGAAAACATTGTTATAATTCTATTACTAGACCAACTCTTATTCAACTAGAAATGATGGAGAAAATTATTTTTTTAAATATTCCCAAACATTATTAGTTCTTTGCTTAAATCCCATCTTTAAATAGGAATGGGTTTCACTTTCTCCTATCTCTGATCATTCTTAGCACTAAGCAGGGCTAACAAGGATTTAAACGGCAGATGATAGAAAGAAGGGAGGTCTGAAGAGGCAAACTGAGGCCTGGTCAGAGCAGCAGGGGTGGTTTGACAGAAAGGAGCCAGATTTGGGAAACTCCCAAGTGACATCAATAAACAACAGTGACCAGGTGGGGTTGAGGGAAAGGAAGGTGCTAAGCAGTATTCTGAACTTTCTAGATTGAAAGCCACTCTGAATAAAGAACTTAGCTTTACTCAGGAAGATGGGAAAGAGGGAAAAGGAAAAAAGCAAGTGAGAAGCGAAAGGATAGAGGAAAGGCTTGAGTGATGGAGCTGAGAGTGGGCGCTCTGACTTGGAGAGTCCCTAGTTCCACAGCTGAAGGGTGCAATGTTTTGTCCAGTCAGCTCTGAGCCCATCCATCCAACTCCTCACTAATTCTCAGAGCTCCTTCTCTCCTCTCCATCCTCTGCATCCGTGGCCTTGGTTGGAGGCCTTCAGCTTCCCTTGCCTTACTTTCCAGCTACATCCTTCCCCTAACCGATCTCCCACCATTCAGTCTTATCTACTGCCAATCCTTTAAATTCCAATTCCAATTTCATACCATCACAGCATTGCTAAAAACTGATCAAGGCCCAACTGCTCCAGAATAAAACCCAAATTCCCAATCTCCAACCTCTGCCTCTTTTGGCTCTTCCTACTCCCAGCCATACACTGTCAGTCCCAAGATACTGAAGTCCTCCAGGTTCTCTGAGCCAGTATGGTTCTTTTTCTCTCACATCCAGTTCTTTTTGCAGGCTGCTGTCTGTCTACAATATCCCTTTCTTGTATGGCCAGCTCCTTCTGTGGGACTCAGTTGTTGACTTCCTCCAGGAATGGTCCCTGATCTTCTGGCCTCACTGTCGGGCAGACACTTTTCTGCTGTCTATCTCTTCACATCACTGGGAGACTATTTCATTGTCACCTGTTGATTGTCTATCTCCCTCCCAACAGCGGAAGCTCAGAAATAGCATAGATTATGTTTTCTTCATTTTTAAAATTTTTTGTAGAGACAGGGGTCTCACTATGTTGCCCAGGCTAGTCTTGAACTCCTGGGCTCAAGGGGTCCTCCCCACTCAGCCTCCCAAAGCTCTGGGATTACAAGCATGAGCCACTGCATCGGGCCCTTCATTTTTGTTTCCCCAAGGCTAACACAATTCTGCCACTCTCCATAAATATTTGTGAATTAAAGACAAAGGTGGAATTGCTTCCATTTCAAGGGGAAAAAGGCTCTTGCATGAGGGTTGAAAAGCTGCTTCTAGTTTACTACTTGTCTTTTTCCTTGTTAAGAAACAGCAGTGAGGGGTAGGCAGGTGGCCCACCCCATCTGCCCTTACATGGGAGAATAGCAGGCAGCTTTCACCTGAATGTGCCACAAAGGAGGGCTATGCACAAGGGAGAGCCACGTTTTAGGAAGCTGCTCACCCACTCCCATTTTAAAATTCTTCTTTCAATTACCCAAATGTTTCTTGGAACTCTTAGTTATAATATAGTCAAGTATGAGTATATTTTACAGAGAGACTCTGAAGGGAAATCCATCAGAGACTGGAGAACTGTTCGGCAGCGGCACTTTGCAGCAGCACTGGGTATATTCAGAAGCATAAAATTTCCTACCATCCAGCCACCCAATAGGAATCTAAAGGAACTGAAAGAAAGGCAAACACCAAAAATATTAGTAAAAAATGATAAGAATTTGGAAAACCTGTATCTACCTTTTCCATGTATCTTGAAAACTGTCAGTAAAGATGTCTTTTTTTTTTTTTTTTGAGACAGGGTCTCCCAGAATGGAGTGCAGTGGTGCAATAGTGGCTCACTGCAATCTCCAACTCTCAGGCTTAATCAATCCTCCCACCTCAGCCTCCCAAATAGCTGGGACTCCAGGCATGTACCACTACGCTGGGCTGACTTTAAAATTTTTTGTAGAGATGGGGTTTTGCCAGGTTGCCCATGGCTGGTCTGGAACTCTTGGGCTCAAGTGATCCTCCCACTTCAGCCTCCCAAAGTGCTGGGATTACAGGCATGAGTCACCGCGCTCTGCCTAGTAAAGATGTCTTTAAACATGGAAGCATTATAAATAACTAAAGCAACTTTAACTGCCGTTTTAAAGTTGAATGCTTAATTGCCACTGAAAAGAGCACAAGGAAGACTTTTTTCCAAGTTACTATCATCCTTTAACAGAAAAAAATTCTTTGTAAGCACTTGTAGCATATAGTCAGTGTTTGATACATGATTCACAAATGTTCTTGCTGAATATACATAAATAAAATATTGTTTTCAGTATTATATAGAGGGTATATATATATGCTATAAACAACAGTAAGAATAAGTTTAGGACTACTAAATATTATTAAATATTAAATATAATCACTTATTCTATATTACATGTTGATAGTTCACACCACTCAGGTCATAGTTTATTTAATGGAATAGCACTTTTTTTTGAAAGTTAGTGAGAAAATAAGTTTATGCTTATTTTATCATCAATAACTTTCTTTATAAAATTGTAGGTATATTCTAACATATGATACAATTAGGGAAGTACAAATCATAGTAAAGAAGTAGACAAATTGGGAAAAGTCACATTTTTAATGAAAAACCTATTTGAAAAGCCACATCAATATTTATAACTTAATGTACAATACTGAGAGTTAAAATATTTTACCAAGAATTATATTCCCTTGGGCCCAGCTAAATCTACAGAAGCTGGAAAAGTGTCCTACTTCAAATTAAATTCGTGATTTTATTTCTACCTCAAGGCAAGAAAAATCATTTTTAAGCCACAGGCTTTTAAACCACAGTCAAAGGACATGTATTGAATGCCATACATTGATGGCACTAGTTTTTTTAGCCTTAAAAATATTGTTACCTAAGAAAATATTCCTGGCTGACTCTAATTGCTTTTTTTAAATGTGTAGGTACCAGTATGAATTCAGGAAGCCCATTATAAATCACTCATGAGTAATACGATATGGAACAAAATAAGACTCTCAGCTAGCATCCAAGGCAGACCAAAGTAAATACACAACTACTTTCCCACCTTCTTAACTAACAGAGGAAATATGATTATTTCAATTTAGATAAGTTCACCAACGTACAGACGATATTTACCTTTTTTATTACAGCTTGATTCTGCAAAGAAGAAGGAACCACTATTACTAGTCATCTACCAGTTAATTCCTTTTCTGAAGAACCCATAAATGAGTCTAATTGTTTCTCAAAAAGGTAGAGAAAGATACTCAAATACTTGGTTATAATTAGTTTGTTTTTTTTGTTAACCTGCGTTCTTGGTATTTTTGTGAAAACAATTTTTTTAAAGTTTCCAATTACACTATATCATTTTCTCAAAGGGACAAAGCAAAGTCATAAATATGGTAGCATATTTCAGAATAAAATCCAAATCATGAGGCCAAGTGCTATGGCTTGCACCTGTAATCCCAGCACTTTGGGAGGCTGAGGCAGGAGGATCCTTTGAGCCCAGGAGTTCGAGACCAGTCTGGGCAACATGGCAAGACCTCATCTCTACAAATAATAAAAAAATAAACTGGGTGTGGTGGCGCCCATTTGTGGTCCCAGCTGCTCGGGAGGCTGAGGTGGGAGGATTATTTGAGCCCAGGCACTTGAGACCATGATGGTGCCACTGCACTCCAGCCTGGGTGATAAAGCAAGCCCCTGTCTAAATCAACCAACCAACCAATCAATCAATCCAAATTATGAGAGAACTGGAAATCATGAATCATACAGAGGCTTGAGGTCAAATCTGCCTTTACCAGTATTCTTCTTATTCTTCCTTTTGTCTCTCTAGAACGAATTTTTACAATTCTTCCATATTTACCCAAGACTATCATTTTCCTTGGTCTTAAAAGATGAATTTCCTTTTGAGTTAAGGGAATATTAGAGTTGACCTCTTTAGTTTTTTATTTTTACTTTTTTTTAAGAGATGGGGTCTTGCTGGTCACCCAGTTTGAAGTGGAGTGGTGCCATCATAGCTCACCGTAACCTCAAACTCCTGGGCTCATGCAATCCTGTGTCTCAACCTCCCAAAGCGTTGGGATTACAGGCATAAGTCACCATGCCTGGCCCTAGAATTGACCTCTTTAAGGTCCTCACTGCTTGATATGAACACTGCATATGATCTTGGTATTTTACCCATTGTTGCTGGACAGCAAGGACACATAGAGGATCTACATGCTCTCTTCGGTGCCAATGTTGAGAGTATCCAGAACCTTCTGGGGACTTTTCCAGGGATGATAGTGGATACTGTATGTCTCAAGATGCCCACAGCTCACAAAAGCATAAGGTCCCAAGATGTGATCTCCACATTCAGATATCCCCACACTGCCAGCTAGACTTACTTCTCCTCCTAATCTTCCTTGATAATTCCTTAGCCACGTGTCTCAGAGCTTGGATGTTATGGTGAAGGAAGGGGCCTATGCAGAAAAATGTTGCGGTGTGGGTTTTAGACTATAAAACGTTCATTAGGCATTTAAGCCTATAAAAACTTAATAGAATTATTCCTTTGAGCTGAAAAAAAGGCAACTGCATGGCCTCCCCGAGTGTTTTAAGTAGGTATCATGGGCCCAATAAAGCGTTCCACAGTTTTGCCAGTCAGATGACTTCCCGGCAACTCAGAATTTGTGGCTGCTGCAGAGGCAGCCCACGAGTGATGTCATTCACTCTGGGTACTAAATTAACTGATTGTTTACACTACTGAAAAATACCAGATAATCATTAAATCCATTTTCTTGTGGACATATAAACACTGAATACAAGAAGAATATCTCCTGTAATATCTATTAATAGGCTAAAAATTGCCCAAGTCCTGGTGTTCAGAACTCTTTCTAAGAATTGATCCTACGAAAACAGTCTTGGAGGCCAGGCACGGAGGCTCATGCCTGTAATCCCAGCACGTTGGGAGGCTGAGGCGGGCAGATCACCTGAGGTCAGGAGTTCTAGACCAGCCTGGACAACATGGTGAAATCCTGTCTCTACTAAAAATACAAAAAATTAGCCGGGTGTGGTGGCACACACCTGAAGTCCCAGCTACTTAGGAGGCTGAGGCAGGAGAATCGCTTGAGCCCAGGAAGGTGGAGGTTGCAGTGAGACGAGATCGTGCCATTGCACTCCCAGCCTGGGGCACAAAGAAAGACTCCATTTCAAAAAAAAAAAAAAAAAAAAAAATTCTTGGAGGTAACAAAATATTTTCCTCCTTGTTGGGTTTTGTTTTGTTTGTTATTGCAAACAGTACATGTCATCAATAGTATTTATTATAATAGCAAAAAAAAGTTCAAAAAATAAAAAAATTGATTAAATACATTTATTTAAAATATGCAGTTACTAAAAGTGGTATCTTAGTATTTAATGAGAAAAAAAGTGTTGCACAATTTATTAATTTAAAAACTGCCAGGAAACACATCAGAGCCTGAGCCCATTAATTACATGAGACATTGCATGTGAGAGGCTCATATCATGCTGAGATGTTACTGTTGCTCATGCACATAAATGTTGATTATTATTGTAGATTATAAAAGGCTGGAAGGCATATACTGAAACAACAGTGGTGGTGTCTGAATGACAGGATTATGAATAATTTTATTTCCTTCTTTTTGGTTTGTGTATTCTAAATTTTCTACAATGAATATGTAAAACTAAAACACTAATGAAAATGACTACTCCTCAGAACTGTATGTTTATACAGGATGCCCAACTGAGATTCCTTTTTAAAAGTACTTGGAGCTGCTGAGCGTGGTGGCTCACACCTGTAATCCCAGCCCTTTGGGAGGCCGAGGCAGGCAGATCACCTGAGCCCAGGAGTTCGAGATCAGCCTGGCCAACATGGCGAAAACCCGTCTCTACTAAAAATACAAAAATTAGCTGGGCGTAGTGGCGCATGCCTGTAGTCCCAGCTACTCGGGAGGCTGAGGCACGGTAATTGCTTGAACCCAGGTGGCGGAGGTTGCAGTGAGCTGAGATCACGCCACACACTCCACCCTGGGTGACAGAGCGAGACTCCATCCCCCCGTCGCCAAAAAAAAAAAAAGTACTTGGAGCTAATTTATATATATCAGTGTGTGTGTGTGTGTGTGTGTGTGTAAATATATACACACACAGTGATATATAATATATATAAATTATAATGTTTATTAGAAATAAAGTTTCAGAATAGATATTTACTGTTTATCTTGCAAAGGCAAGATAAATAAGTTTGATATTTTTAATAAGAAGGAAAAAATAAAAAGCTTACTTGTAGAATTGTGTGAGAGTATTTGAATTTCATGTGGCATCAGATTACTGTTTTCCTCTCAAAAAAGTTTGTATCTTCTGAACAAACTAAGCCACATATTAATCACATTATAAATTTTTTGAGGGCCGGAATTATTACTTATTGGCTTTTGTATTCTTAGAACTTGGTCCCAAACAAATACTCTATATTGATCAAATGAATATGTTAACAAAGCCTTAAATACGTTTTAGACAATCTAATTTTCCTACTACCTAACTATTGAAATACCCTCATCTAAATTAAGAAACATTTATCTCTAGAAAAAAACTTGTAAGTTGGACAAACCAAGAGGATAGACTGTATAATGGAATATTATTCAGCTTTAAAAAAGGAAGGAATCCTGCCATTTATAATAACGTGGATAAACTTGGAGGATGCTATACCAAGTGAAATAAGCCAGACACAGGAAGACAAATATTGCAAGATATCACTTTTATGTAGAATCTAACAAAAGTCAAACTTAAGAAAACAGAGAAAGGTCATTTCCAGGGGCTGGGGGAGGGCAGAGTAAATGGGGAGAGGTTGATGGAAGGGTACGAACTTTCAGTTATGAGTAAGTCCTAGAGCTCTAGTGTGCAGCATGGTGACTACACTCAATAATACTGCACTGTGTACTTGAAATTCACTAAGAGATTGACCTAAAGTGTTCTCACCACACATACAAAGAATAACTATCTCAGGTGATGGGTATGTTAATTAGCTTGTTTGTGGCAATTATTACATAAGATGTACTTACATCAAAACACCATATTTTAAACTTTAATTTTCTTTTTTTTTTTTTTTTTTTGAGACGGAGTCTCACTCTGTTGCCCAGGCTGGAGTGCAGTGGCACAAGCTCGGCTCACTGTAACCTCCACCTCCCAGGTTCAAGCGATTCTCCAGCCTGGGCCTCCTGAGTAGCTGGGTTTACAGGCGTGCACCACCATGCCTGGCTAATTTTTGTATTTTTAGTAAAGATGGGGTTTCACGATGTTGGCCAGGCTGGTCTCAAACTCCTGACCTTGTGATCCGCCTGCCTCAGCCTCCCAAAGTGCTAGGATTACAGGCGTGAGCCACCACATCTGGCCAATTTTCTATTTTTCAATTATATCTTAATAAGCCTGGGGGGAAAAGGATAGTATTTAGAAAGTGGCTTCTATGGGCTGTTTACCACTGTCTCCTTCTATGGAACCAAGAATATAATTGTATAATAGAAGTTTCAATGCTTTGGGTTTGGGTGAATTGGCCAAAGGTAATGCTTGTAACCACGGGTTAGTGTTTCCTCTAAACCACGAGAACTGACCTGAAAGGAAACAGACAGGGAATCCTTAGTCTGTAACCAACTGAACCAGCCAAGCAAGCTCACCAGTGCCTGTCAGCCTCAGTGGCTGAGGACTACTATGTGTCAGGTCAATGAGATATCCTGCAACTTGCCCACAATAGAAGGATGGGGCCACTTTTTACTCTCCTTTTCATTTTACTTTTTAAAGTTTTTTTGTGTGTGTTTTTTTTTTGAGATGGAGTTTCGCTCTGTCACCCAGGCTGGAGTGCAATGATGTGATCTCAGCTCACTGCAACCTCCGCCCCTCAGGTTCAAGCGATTCTCCTGCCTCAGCCTCCTGAGTAGCTGGGATTACAGGCGTCTGCCACCACGCCCGGCTAATTTTTGTATTTTTAGTAGAGATGGGGTTTCGCCACATTGGCCAGGCTGGTCTCAAACTCCTGACCTTAGGTGATCCACCTGCCTCAGCCTCCCAAAGTGCTAGGATTACAGGCATAAGCCATCGTGCTCGGCCTCTGCTTTTTAAATGACAATGGTTTTGGGGACCATATGTTCCTTGAGTGAAACATTCCTTATAAGCAGCCTACACCATTCACCACCATGTAGTTGTGGATTTTAGCATCCTTCCATGTGCACAGGCTTCTCCTGCCTTCAGGAGTTCACACCTGAGTGGAATCTACCCCGGCAGGTCCCCGGAAAGGTCCAAAAGCTCCTCTCAGAGCAGGAAGTCATTAGCTCCTTAATTTCTCAGGCTAATTTTACAGACTAGTCTTAGGAAGCTCTTGATGTTGACAGCGCCCACGTGGTTTTCTTATTGAAAACCCAAGTGCCCAGTAAATAATCCTGACTACAAAGTAAAGAAGAAACGTGCTCAATTCCAATGATTCAAAAGTTTAACTATTGCTTTTAGGAGTTAATCACTCAACGACATATTTCCTTTCCTAAATAAACATTGACTTTTTGACATCTGGCGTTGGATCTCTTATGTATATGGGCATGGCTCAGTTCCTGGAGAGGGTAGAGATAGTGACACACAATGGGCCATCAGGCCACACCTCAGTGTACTTGCCACTAGGACGTTAATAAGGGACACACAGTAGTGTCACAGTTTCCAGCCCTGCAAGTAGGGCCATGAGAGGAAAAGTGGTTGCTTTTTGTTTCATCGTCAATATTCAATATAAGAAAAATGAGTCGGGCACGGTGGCTTATGCCTGTAATCCCAGCACTTTGGGAGGACGAGGTGGGCAGAGTTCGAGACCAGCCTGGCCAACGTGGCACAACTCTGTCTCTACTAAAAATACAAAAATTAGCTGGGCATGGTGGCGGGCGCCTGTAATCCCAGCTACTCGGGAGACTCAGGCAGGAGAATCGCTTGAGCCTGGGAGGCAGAGGATGCAGTGAGCCGAGATCGCACCACTGCACTCCAGCCTAAGTGACAGAGAGAGACATTGTCTCAGAAAACAAAAAACAAAAAACAAAAAACATAAGATAAATGGTTCTTAAACATGAGAACAGCAGGGGAAGTTAGAAAGTTTTCTTGTATTAAATACAGATTTGATTTGGTTACTCCACGAGAGTCATTTTAGCACCAAGAATATTAAATGATGACACGAAGAAGAGCTTCATATGCTAAAGAGACCAGCTGACAACCCGAACTTCCACAGGTTCTCACCTTCTGTGGCTTATTATAGCTCATTTTCCTTTCAGATCTTACAATCTCCCACTTTAGGAACTGAAATTCTTCGGAATTTCCTGTGATTATGTTTTCTAGTGTTACGGGAAGGAAAATGATCTTTAGGGTTAGATAACATGTAAAGTTGAATACTGAATTCAACAGAGATCTTAAAATACAAGTCCAGGAATGAAAGGGATTAAGAATGTACACTGGGCATAATTAATGTAGACTATAACTAGGTTCATAAAACAATTGTAAAAATTGTCTTTGAAGAGAAAGTTTATTAACTTTATTTTAATATTCACAATACAGATTCCAGCCATTTTATGGGAGAAAAACCACAAAGTTCTAATCCTCTTTAAGAACTAGGGTGGGTCTCTTCATTGCTCACAGGCTGTGAATTAAGCTTTCAATTCATTCAACAGTGAGTACCTACTATGTGCCAAAAAATGTTGCCAGCAGTCGGAATGTTCCAGAGAATGCCCTTGTTCCCATGGGGTTTACAACCTAGTGAGTGAGACAGTTAATGTACAATAAAGATATAAGTACAAGATCTTTACACAAGATTATAAGATTAGGCAGTGCCGAATGTTAAAAACAAAATAAAACAGGGCAGCATACATTTATCTAGTATAGTTGCCGCTTTGGCATCCATTTTGGGCCTGCGGTAAGTTATTGAAACCCGGTCGTACCCTGTCACCTTTGGCCTAGTTAAAATGTTCCCTCCCTGTGTGGTTATTTGTGATACAGCCTGCCTGCTCTTCACCCCACAGCTGCTGTCCACAATAAAACCTAATGATCAACCCGAGTTATGTAAGTTCCTCCTTTTGCACATTTTTAAATTTAACTAATTAATTAATTTGTTTGTTTTTTGAGATGGAGTCTTGCTCTGTCACCCAGGCTGGAGTGCAGTGCTGCAATTTCGGCTCACTGCAACTTCCACCTCCCAGGTTCAAGCAATTCACCTGCCTCAGCCTCCCAAGTAGCTGGGATTATAGGCGTGCACCACCACGTGCTACTATTTTTTTTTTTTTTTTTTTTTTTTTAGTAGAGATGGGGTTTCGCTTTGTTAGCCAGGCTGATCTCGAACTCCTGACCTCAAGTGATCCACCAGCCTCGGTCTCACAAAGTGCTGGGAGTAGAGGCATGAGTCCCCGTGTCCAACCACACGTTTTTTTAAATTAGCCAATCCACAAACCCCATGGGAAACCCTAAGGGATAACGTCCACGGATCTTAATAAAGGCATAATCCCACAGGTCCTCTCTCTCTCTCGCTCTCCCCTCTCTCCCTTACTCCCGTCTCTCCCTTACTCCCCACTTCCTTTCCCTAGTTGAGCTCTCTGACACCCCTGGACTTCTCCTTAGCCTCCTGTTGGCAGCTCTGACCTTTCCGGGATCTGTAAATTATACATTTCTTCCGTTTCAGCCATTTTGGTTTCATCCCCTCATTTTGTCTCACTTGATGGACACAGGTGAACCTAGCTCCCGCACCCCACGCTGTCAGGGCTCTCCCAGAGACTGGCTTTTTGGTTTTTGGTCAGAGAGAGAGTGTGTGTGTGTGTGTGTGTGTGTGTGTGTGTGTGTGTGCCGCAGTCTCGCCCTGTCGCCCAGGCTGGAGTGCAGTGGTGCAATTCCGCTCACTGCAAGCTCCGCCTCCCGGGTTCACGCCATTCTCCTGCCTCAGGCTTCTGAGTAGCTGGCACTACAGGCGCCCACCACCACGCCCAGCTAAATTTGTGTGTTTTTAGTAGAGACGGCTTTTCACCGTGTTAGCCAGGATGGTCTGGATCTCCTGGCCTCGTGATCCGTCTGCCTCGGCCTCCCAAAGTGCTGTAATTAGAGGCGTGAGCCACCGCGCCCGGCCAGGTTTTGGCCACTCTCAAAGTGGAGACCTCAAGACCAAATGAGAAAGAACCACAGCGATGGAAATCACGACACAGGGTAATGGGAAAAAGAGAGAAAGGGAGACACTTCAACCTCCCTATATTAGACTTGACAGCTCAATTCATCAAAAAATACAGATTGAATAATAAGAAATACATATAAAAATGAAAAATATAATTAAAAGTATTATTTCATCATAACTTAAAAAATTAAAAACTAATTTAAAAATTTTGGTTAAAAAGCTATTTAGAAAATGTTTAAAAACTCTAATAAGTGGTTAAAGGAGAAAATTAACACTATAGTTACAATTATTTAGAAAAAATATGAGAAAATGTAAGTAAAATTATAGGAGACAAATTTTGCTCTTTGAGGCAAAGATTTTCACAGATTTCCCAAAAATAACATAAAAATCACCATAAAAGAAAAATTTGATAAATTGGACTTCATCAAAATTAAAAACTTTTGCTCTTCAAAATAAACTGCTTTTTGGGGAGCTGAAGGAAATGTGCATTATCTTGATTGTGATGATGGTTTCAATGGTGTATATATGTCAAAACTCATCAAACTGTACACCTTAGACATATGTAATTTATTGTGGTCAACTATACGTCAATAAAGTTGCAATGAAGAATTGGAAATAAAGGCACCATGGCAACTAAATACTATTTTTTTGTTCTGAGACAGGGTCTTGCGCTGTCACCCAGGCTGAAGTGCAGTAATGCCATCATGGCTCACTGCAACCGCTGCCTCCCGGCTCAATTGATCCTCCCCCTCAAACTCCCTAATAGCTGGGACTACAGGTACTTGCCACCATGCCTGGCTAAATTTTGCTCAGTACAACTTTTTAAAACATGAACTGATTGTTGAGAAAATTAAAAGGCAAGCCATCAACCAGGAGAAAATATTTGTAATTAATGAGTCTGGCAAAGCACTTAAATTTAGAAAATATAAATAACTCTTACTATTCAACGATGGAACAAACAACACACAACCACACAGCCCATAAACTAAAGAGATCGGCACTACCCCCCGAAATGTACAAATGACCAAAAATAACATGAAAAGATGCTCACTATCTTTAGTCATCAGAGAAATGCAACTTAAAACCACAGAGATACCATTATGCCGAACCGAGAACAGCTAAAAATAAAAAGACTACTAATAATCTCATTTATATATGGAATCTAAAACAAAAACCAACTCATAGAAATGGAGAGGAGAATGGTGGTTGCCAGGAGTTGTGGGTGGGGAAATGGGGAGATGTTGGTCAAAGGGTACAGAGTTTTACTTACAAAATGAATAAGTTGGCCAGGTGCAGTGGCTCACACCTGTAATCCCAGCACTTTGGGAGGCCGAGGCAGGCAGATCACCTGAAACCAGGAGTTCAAGATCAGCCTGACCAACATGGTGAAACCCCATCTCTACTAAAAATACAAAAATTAGCTAGGTATAGTGGTGCACGCCTGTAATCCCAGCTACGTGGGAGGCTGAGGCAGAGAATCGCTTGAACCCAAGAGGCGAAGGTTGCAGTGAGCCAAGATCACAAGATCACGCCACAGCACTCCAGTGACTCTATCTCAAAAAAACAGTAAGTTCTAGAGACCTGATGTACAGCACAGTAACTGTAGTTAATAATAATGCATTATATGCCCAAAATTTGCTAAGAGAGGAGGTCTTAAGTATTCTCACTGCAGGAGCATGCACATACACACACACACCCCAAAAGGTAACTATCTGAGGTGATGAATATGTTAATTAGCTTGTGATAATCATTTCACAATGTATACATGTATCAAAAATCATGTTGTACAACTTGAATTATATATTTTATAAATTATACCTCAATAAAGTTGAAAAAAACTAGGTTCAAGTTATAAAACATAGATATGTATAAGGATGTGAATATGTATATAAGCAATCAATATAGGAAAAATACATATACACAAATATATGGACATATACATTTCCTGTTGAAAAGATGACGGCACCACATCCCTCTGTCATGTCAAAGCAGTGCTTAGTTAAGAACACACCCCATCTACCACGAGGCAATTCAGGAAAAACAATGAGTGTTTTGTTTGTTTTTATGATGAGAAGGTAATGTATATAGTCTGCCACAATAATTTTCTGCTGTCTGCTGTTTTCATACTTACAACTACTCTGATAACTCTTTCTAGAACATTCTCAGAATTAGTTCTAACCAAGCTCTAGCCCGAATGCCACTTTTACCTCTCAAATAAACTGCTTTTCCTACTGCCTGGACATCAAAAAAGTCCAAATAAGTGACCAAGAAATGGAAGAACACTTTTGAGTGACCGAGGAAGGGAAGAAATTAAATGAGCCAAGTCAGAACTCTCTGTAGGGTGAAGGTGAATGGGAAGTATTGGGAAAAATCATTAGCACTTTTATGAAATGTATACATTTAAGATTATTTGTTGTTTTTGCCAGACTCCTTCCAGGCAAAGCATACATTTATGAATGTTTAAGTGTATTTTTTTAAGTTCATTGCAGCTATAGAAGTTGTTCCATAATGTGGAAGCCAAGTTTCCAGCTCTCAATTTCCCGAGATGTATAATTATATTATTATTTATTTATTTATTTTGAGATGGAGTCTCACTCTGTTGCCCAGGCTGGAGTGCAGTGGCGCAATCTCGGCCTACCACAAGCTCCGCCTCCCAGGTTCACACCATTCTCCTGCCTCAACCTCCTGAGTAGCTGGGACTACAGGCACATGCCACCACACCTGGTTAATTTTTTTGTATTTTTAGTAGAGACAGGGTTTCACCATGTTAGCCAGGATGGTCTCGATCTCCCGACCTTGTGATCCACCCACCTCAGCCTCCCAAAGTGCTAGGATTACAGGTGTGAGCCACCGCACCCGGCCAGAATTATATTATTGTATTATTTTGATTAAATGATTTGACTCCGTTTCTTCTGTATTAATGTTGATGTATCTTTCAGTGCATACTTGATACTTTAAAAAAAAAAAAGACTACCAATACCAAGTGTTGGCAAGGATGTGGAGCCACTGAAACTCTCCTGTACCACTGGTGGGGATATAAAATAAAACATCCATTTTGGAAACGTTTGGCAGTTTCTTACAAAGTTAAGGATGCACTTGAAATATCGTTTAGCAAATCTGCCCCCAGGATTTTGCAAAAAGAGATGAAAACACATCCACAAAAGACTTGTCTATGAATATTCATAGCAGCTTAATTCAAAATAGCCAAAAGGTGGAAACAACTCCAACGTCTATCAGTGAGTGAATGCATACACAAGTTGTGGTATGTTCATACACTAACAAGATGCTACTCAACAATAACAATAAAAGAACTGTTGATATACAGAACAACATAGATGAATCTCAAAAACAGGCTGAGTGAAAGAGGTCAGATATAAAGATTCCACTTACGTATGCATGATTCTACTTCTAGCAGCTTTCTGGATGGATGGAAATGTTCTGTACTTCGACTAGCTGCTGGTACATAGATTTATACATTTGTCAGTACTCATCAAACTGTTAAGTGTACACATCTTATTGTACATAAATTATACCTCAATAAAGTTTACTTAAAAACACAAAAAGCAGCCATTCTGTTACAGCTCATCGTGTAGGAAAGACATGTACACAATTTTGATGTGCTTATAATTACAGTGCAAACTGTGTTAAGAGCACAAGCATGAAGAATATAAGCACACACCTTCATATAGCCAAATCCACAGATTTTCACTTGACAAATTGACTTTAAAAGCATTTTGACTCTTTGCTTAAAATTTTTCAGACACTCAAAATGGATAAAACTGGAAGACAGGTTAGGTTTTGGTTATTTTAACTATTAGTAAATCCACAAATAATTTATATTAGACACCTGCTATGGTCTGAACATTTGTGTGCCCCCAAAATTCCTATGTTGAAGCCTAATCCCCAATGTGATGGTATTAACAGGTGATTAGGTCATGAGGGGGATTAGTGCCCTCATGAATGAGACTAGGGCCCTTACAGAAGAGGGGGCTTGTTTGCCCTTGTATCATATGAGGGCAGAGCAAAAAGCCACCATCACAACCCTCACCAGGCACTCAATCTGTTAGTCCCTTGACCTTGGACTTCCACCTCCAGAACTGTGAGAAATAAATTTGTGTTGTTTATAAGCCACCCAGTTTACGGCATTTTGTTATAGCACCCAAACTAAGATAACACCATAACAAAAACCAAAAACGTGGCTGCAGGATGTCATGGTGGCTGTGAAGGTGGATTCTAATACTGGGTCCACCACACTGGCTGCCTAGCCTTGGGCCAGCTATGGAACCATTCTGAGCTGTAGTTTCCTGTCTACTTTGTAAGTTTGTGAGGGCTAAATTAAATGAGAAAACCTATGTAACGCTTTTAAAATAGTGGCTGTTGGCCAGGTGTGGTGGCTCATGCCTGTAATCCCAGTACTTTGGGAGGCCGAGGTGGGTGGGTCATTTGAGATCAGGAGTTCGAAACTAGCCTGGCCAACATGGTGAGACCCCACCTCTACTAAAAATACACCTGTAGTCCCAGCTACTCGGGAGGCTGAGGCAGGAGAATCTCTTGAAACTGGGAGGTGGAGGTTGCAGTGAGCCAAGATCATGCCACTGCACTCCAGCCTGGGTGACAGAGCGAGACTGTGTCCAACACCCCCCCAAAAAAACAGTGGCTGTTATCAAATAAGCCCTCAACATAAATATGTAATGCTATTACTATTGTCTCGGGACATTTGGATGAGTTCTGTCTGGGAAGGCAGATGCTCCTAGTATAGTCCTATGCCTGCCCTTCCTGAGTTTGCAAGTACAGAGAAAAATACACAGGAATTACCAACTCCATCAAATATATATATTCAGATCCACACACGCACCATCAATGTCTTTAGGAATACATAACAGGAGTACCATACAGCTAAACTTCTCAGATGGGAGTTATCACCTAGTGGATACCATCCCAGTATTCCCATCAGAGGAAAAGGGGCCAAAAGGTATCAGGATTGAAGGGAAGAGGGAGGTTGAAAGCAAGTGAGAGGGCACTGAAAGAACAGGGTCGGAGCATCACAATTTGAGAGACAGAGGCAAATTAGAAAGAACTCAGAAGAAGGACCAGCAGGTTGGTGAGGGAATTTGAAAAAACTTGATATAAAAATCTTCACTGAAATCAGTGTGTTCCATCTAGGGATATGACACATGAAAGATTCTGTAGCCTCTCTACTCGCTATGCCTCCCATCAGGTGCACAACTATTTCCAGTGCATAGAGAGAAATTTCAGCCCAATAAAAGAAAGAACTCTCTAATAGCCAGAAGTGTCCAACATTGGAACCAAGAGCCCCAGGAGTGAATGAACCTGGAAGACTGGTGGAGGATTCTACCCGGAGCCTTAAGACCCTGTTGATAGAGCAGTCTTGGGAATTGCTGGCTTGTTCATTTCTACTTCTTGCACTGATACTATTGATTCTCTTGAGTGTAATATGTTTTCTACAGGCAACTTTTCATTATTTACGAGCAGGCTATTCCTGATGAGTGGTTAATGAAGTCTTTATAGAGCAGGCGATACCCTAGTAGTATAGCTAGGGTAGTGTTCTGGCTTGGGAGGCAATTCCTGTTGACTTTCTAACTTCCTGTGTGAATTCATCAGGGTATAGCTATCAGTTTGGCAGGAGCTCGAAGGAGAAACACCTGAAAGGAATCCCAGCTTATCCTTAGGATACGCCACTGGGAATGCTCTGTACATTTCTATTTCTCTCCACTTCCATTTCTCAGTGTAACAAGTGAGATGGGGAAGATGGGAGAGAGAGTCTTGCCAGGCCATACAAAGTGATGGCCCAGTATGGCATGGGGAATGGTGAGTGAGCACAAGGTGAGTGGAAGGAACAGAACAGGAAGTGAGAATGAAATTTTGGAACTTCTAGACAAAAGGATTTGCATACAAGTATTTTATAATCTATTAAGTTGGATTAAACACATTATTCTGATGTATCAATGCAGATGACTAGAAATGGACATATCTGTATTTCAGGTGAGTTACTATTAAGGACTACAACAAAAGTGTATTTTTAAGCCACAGTTGAGACTTAAAAAAATATCTGTTTATAAAATATTCTGAGCAAGTTGCCTTCAGTGCTGAACATACTCATATTTGGTCTCAGTCCAAAAGTGATTTTTTTCCCCTTGCATGACTTAATAATAAGGCATTCAGTCACCTAGGGGCTGCTTATAAAAAAGCAGCAAATGTCTGTGGAGTACTCCTGGACCGCAGCATTCTTCCCAGGTCACTGTCACTGCAGTGCTGGTGTGCTCCCCACCAAGATGCCCCAAAGCAGAAGGCCCCACGGAGGGCAGCCAGGCTGCCTGTGACCTGTGTGCCATAAAAATAGACTCACTCGCCACCCTACAGAAACAGAGGCAGGTTTAGTTAGGAAGAGAGAGAGAAGGGGAGGGAGAGGGAAAGGGAGGCAGTGAGAGGCTGAGCCGTGGAATATAAAGGAGCAGCATCAAAAAGGCTCAACCCTGAGCTATCACTTCAGCAGGAAACTCGTATGGCCCCCAGAAGCTCTTTTGGGGACGCTAAGGGGACCAGTGTCCCCAAAAGAGCTTCTGGGGGCCATATAAGGGGAGGATGTAGTAACTTGATCATGTGGTTTTATCACACTGGCCCCCAGAAAGGATGTCAGGGCTCTCAGGGCAGAAGGCTTTCCTGATGTGAATAGCAAACTCAAGCTGGACAAATTTTGGCCCAATTTCTCTGATTTCAGAACTCTTAAGATCCAATGCTGCCTCCTCAGGAAGGCCTTTTCTTTCCGATCTAAGCTACACACCACCTCCCATCACTCTCTATCACCTTAGCATAACGTTTTTATAGCCTTTATCACAATCTAAAGTTACCTTGTGTTCACTTACCTGTTGCCTCAGCCTCTAGACTGGGATTTTGCAGAGGATGGGGCCATGTTTTGTTAAACACTGCTCTATCCTGACGCCAGAACAGTACCTGGCCTGGAAGAGGCACTCGAGACTGGATAAATGAATAAACACAGGCTCAAATGAGTGAATGGATGCACTAAAGAAGTAGGCCAGGAAATGTTGCTTTGAGGGATGTATAGAATAGATGAACAAAGAAAAAAAAGAAAGAACAGAAAAGGAAAAAAGAGATCAGCTTGTTTGTAACCTGCAACCACCTACTGTCTGCCAAGTCTTCCTGCCACTCCCATGCTACCCAGCCACCCTCCAGGTTTAAATGCAAAAACCTGCTTTGCAAGATATCTAGTGGCAGTTTGTTGAGGACCCAGGGAGCAGTTCCCTCAAACACTACTACTGGTGATCTTAGATTCAGAAGGGCTGAGGATGACTAAATTTGTATTTGCAATTCAACTATAATCTAGCCCAGAAATTCTTGACATACTGGAATCTCTGGGAGAAAGGACAAGTAAAGAAGTATATAGAGTTTAACATGACCCAGATTCTAACTGCTTTGTTTGCTTCGGGACTTTTAACACTTTTTAAGCAGAAGTATGTTCAAAAAGGCTAGAAAGTAATCTAAATAATGCAGTCAGCAGTCAGACAAGATTTATAGAAAATCTTAATAATAAGAGAGAGTCAAGGGTTAATCTAAAACTTGGAGCTCTAATGTCCAGGAGGGCAGTGGTTTTTATTGATCATGGGGAACTTGGGAAGCTAATCTGGGACATGACACTAAGCATAACTTGAAATTTGCTGAAGTTCAGATGACAGCAAGATACGCTGCAAGATTGCAGCAGCCTATAAGTAAGCCAGTAGAAAGGTAAGAGTTAGAGCCACTAATAAGAACCTTACACAAAATCCGTGTAGTGTGGTATAATGGAAACCATAGATCTAGTTTTTATTCCCTGTTCCTGGGGCAGAACTTCAAAAGCCCTTGGAACTTCCTGAATGACAGGAATTGTTATGCTAATGAGGTGACCCATGGTGGCCCCTAGGTAGCTTCAAGATGGGGGCTGGTCACCAGAAAGACCAACTGTGTGATTAGAGTGTTGGAATTCTTAGCCAGTCCAACCTCCAGGGAGAGGAGGGGACAGGTAGAGACTGAGTTAAATCTTGTGGCCAATGATTTAATCAATCATGACTATATGATAAGGCCCCAGTAAAATCTCTGGACACTGAGGCTCAGTAGAGCTTCCTGGTTGGTGAACAACTCAATGATGTCTTGGGAGGGTGATGTGCTCAGATTCCATGGAGGAGGGCATGGACACTCTCTATCTGGGACACTCTCTATCTGGGACCTTCCCAGACCTTACTCTATAAGTCTCTTCCATTTGGCTGATCCTGAGTTGTATCCTTTATAATGAGACTGTAATCATAAGTATAGTGGTCTCCTGAGCTCCCACTCTTACCATGTGAGATGCCTGCTTCCCCTTCACCTTCCACCATCACTGTAAGCTTCCTGAAGTTTCCCCAGAAGCTGAGTAGATGCCTGGTGCCATGCTTCCTGTACAGCCTGCACAACCGCAAGCCAATAAACTTCTTTTCTTTATAAAATTACCCAGGCTCAGTTATTTCTTCATAGCAATGCAAGAATGGCCTAATGCAAAGAGCCTGTACACATGGCTTGTATAAGCAGATATGCATTACACAATAGTTGCCAGGATATGTAGGGAATTTCAGAGGCCTACCTTCAAGTGGAAACATTATTGAATTTTATATTTTATTTCTTACCATTCTGAGTCATTAACTGTCAGTAATTAAGGAATTCTAAATGTTATAATGGATAATAATTTTGCTTACATCTTATTCAAGAAATGTAGAGTAGGATGATCACTCTTGTATGTGACAATAAGTATATGTATCACAGCCACTTAATCAAAAATAAAAAAAACCTAATCTTTAAACTTTAATATGTGAAATTACAGGCTCTGAGGAAATCTAGAAAAATTACATCTCTGTTTAATTCTTGAAACTCTTTATTCCTTTAATTCTAAGATGTCACTAATTTTAAGATGATGACAGACTTTGGGGGAGCTGGGGAGAAAAGGAACACTCGCTCATGAAACACAGATGTTCCTCGACTTACAGTGGGGTTACATCCCAATAAACCCATTGTAGGTTGAAAATACCAGATGTTGAAAATGCATTTAATACACCTAACCCACCAAACATCATAGCTTAGCCTAGCCTACATTAAGCACGTTCAAATACTTACCTTATCCTACAGTTGGGCAAAAATCTTCTGGCAATGCAATACACTGTTGAGTATTAGTTGTTTAGCCTTGTGATTGCATGGCTGATTGGTAGCTGTAGCTCACTGGTGCTGCCCAGCATCCAGAGAGATTACTGTACTGAATACTCTACAGAATATGGTATTGCTAGTCCAGGGAAAGAGCAAACTTCAAAATTTGAAGTATAGTTTCTACGGAATGCATATCACTTTCACACCACTGTAAAACTGAACAATCATTAAATTGAACCATCATAAGTCAGGGACCGTCTGTATAAATATCCACTGTAAAATATTATTCCGCTTCAGCAAAGGAAGCACGTAAAAAAATTGAGTGCACCTTATATTTCAGAAAATACAGTAATATGGTAGGAATTCAGATTGTTTTTACTTCTTTTTAACTTTCGGATGATTTGCCTTAAATGTGTTGAACGTAATCACTTTTACCTTACACAATTTTCTTTTCCAAAAATATGATGGTCTGAAAGCAGAACTGTATTTATAATAAAATGTCCAGATTGGGGGTAAAGTGGCTGAGATAAGACAAGGGCCAATTTCATTCTATAATAAGCAGTCTGAAAATTAAAAAAAAATACTTAATTTTCTACATTAACTGAATTTTGGAAGGCAGTTTTTCACTAACCACATCTTAATACACTATAGACTAACAGAAACCAGCTTTTTCTCATATATACAGGTAAAGTGCAGGCCTTCTATGGAGCAAGGAGACTTTATTCTCCCACTGGGCACCATTTTACTGTGTGGAGAAAATCACTGAGAACAAGACACTGTCATCAAGCCCATACAGTATCAGCTTAATGGACATGAAAATAGGGGGAAACGGGAATAAATAGCAAAGGATGTAAATACTCAGAGTGATTCACATGCAGAAGCTGGTGGCAAAGAACAGAAACACCGAGGCCTCTCAGGGCAGCAGCGCATGGAACGGCCTCTGATCCCGATGCAGCAAGGGACGGATGGTTGGTCGCTTTGCCAGCAGCCACCTGCAACCCCAGGGCTTCTAGACAATGGCATCACTTCCCCCCCGGTCCCCTAGATGGCTGGCCCAAAGGAGGCAGTATCCACACAATTCATGATTATATTTTTATGGCTCTGTGAACTAAAATCCCCTCATAACAAATAAGTCAATCTTCTCTCTTTCTGATCTTGAACTTCCTTTGGGTTATCCATGTGAACTTAGCAAACCACCCAGTGCAAGAAACGGCACTATTGAGTTCAGATGGCGAATCACAGCCTTGCTTAGACCAAGAGACTAAGAACGCTACAAGCAAAGGGTGTGGTCCTTACCCACGCCTAAGCAATCTAGCTAAGCTTTGCCTTAACTTGCTAGAAACATGCTGAAAATAGGTTGTATGATCAGGCTTTGATCGAGGTAAGACTCACACTCTGATGAGGTCCCTCTCCTCAGGAGGTTTAAGTCACCAACATTTGAAAACAAACCTATCCACATATTATGAAAAAAGGGTGCTGTAAAATCTGAAGTGAAGAACATTCTGCCTTTCAGTAGATGACCTAATTAATACAATACCATGATAGATGCCTGATAAATACTTCTGGAGATGACGCTGATTATTTTATAGTGCTGTCCAAAAGTGAGTAGGTGTTAGGTCAGGGGAAAAAATATACAGCTGTCCCTTGGTATCAGTGGGAGATTGGTTCCAGGACCTCCAGCGGATACCAAAATCTGTGGATGTTCAAATCTCTTAGAGAAAATGGCACCGTATTTGCATAAAATCTACGCACATCCTCCTGATATCCATTAAAAATCTCTAGATTACTTCTAATACTTAATACAATCTAAATGCTACGCAAATAGTTGTTATGCTGCATTGATTCTTATATGTGTTATTATTTGTTGTTGTATTGTTATTTTTAATTGTTTTTTTCTGAAATTTTTTTTTTCTCCAGACAGAGTCTTGCTCTGTCGCCCAGGCTGGAATGCAATGGTGGGATCTCAGCTCACTGCAACCTCCACCTCCCAGGTTCAAGAGATTCTCCTGCCTCAGCCTCCCAAGTAGCTGGGATTACAGGCACCCATCACCATGCCAGGCTAATTTTTGTATTTTTAGTAGAGACAAGGTTTCACCATGTAGGCCAGGTTGGTCTTGAACTCCTGACCTTGTGATTCGCCTGCCTCAGCCTCCCAAAGTGCTGGGATTACAGGCATGAGCCACTGCGCCTGGCCTTCTCTGAATATTTTTGATCCACAGTTGGTTGAATCTGCAGATGGGAAGCCTAAGGGTAGGGAGGGCCGACAGTACTGTATTTATACATGGTGTAATTAAGTTACTTAGTACTGACATGGGAGCTTTCATGCTGAATTGTAAGTCATTATGTAAATATTAACTATGTATCAAAATTCTTATAACAAAGCAGGCTATGGCATTTGCTTTGAGTCACTGTTGAAGAACAAGCTCTGTGACTTTGGAAAATGATGAAACAGAACTCATTTTCCTTACTCGCCGCTGTCCTTGAGTTAATAATGGTTAATAACACTGACATTGCCATTCAGGACTCACATTGTACTTTAGCGGTTAAGTGATTTATAGTACAATACTGAGCTTGTAATGAAAACAATCATTATTTTAGTTATTATAAAAAATGTCTATGAGACCATGAAAGGCATTTTTGTCACAGGTTTACAACAGAATCTTTCAAAGGTGATGGCTACCTATGCATCTAATGACTTGGGCTAAAGAAGCCTGCAAAGCAGTGTAGCCCATCTCTACATCTAAATGGTGCAGGGCAGGTGAGCCCCAAAGTGGGACTTAGCCCACGAGGGTTCTTGGCTTTGCCCAGGAAAGAATTCAAGGGCATGCTGGAGGTAGACAAACACAGCGTAACTGAAGCAGCAGTGTTATACCTCCACAACTGCTCCTGCAGGTCCGCGCAGCCCCATAAGCAGAGAGGAGCAGCTCAGGGCAGCTTTGCAGTCATATTTATACCCACTTTTAATTACATGCAGATTAAGGGATGGTTTATGCAGAAATTTCTAGGAAAGGGGTAGTAACTTTTGGGTCATCAGATCATTGCCATGGAAAGGAGCAGTTGACATGGGTGATGTTGACATGGCAATGGTAAACTGGGATGTTGACATGGCAATGGTAAACTGACATGGCACACTGGTGGGCATGCCTTATGGAAAGCTGCTTCCACCCTGGTCCTGTTTTAGCTAGTCCTTAATTTGGTCCAGTGTCTGAGCCCCGTCTCCAGAGTTGAGTCCCACCTCCTACCTCATAAAGGCAAGGTTAGTGAGTGGAACAGTTAACACCAGTTTCAGAGGCTCTTTAGGCAGCTCAAAACAAGCAGGTCCAGTCCTAGGCTATTCTCAGTTGCCTCTCTAGGTTATCAACCCCATCCTTGGAGAGTCAAGGATGTGTCAAACATCGAGAGAATGATTTATGTGACAATCAAACCCTCACCCTGTCAGATAATCATGCATTTTTTTTTTTCCCAAGAGCAATGGAAAGTGAGCAAACTCTTCAAGATGAGTTGATTGCATTAGTTTTTTTAAAAAGTTAAGTACTCTTAAGATGACGGCAAGAAGTGGCGGGGGGGTGGGGGAAGTTAAGTACTCTTTACGTGACCCAGGAGTAAATGAGATCCTTTTGGCAAACCTCAGAATGTTGGATGGTGTTGACAGCATGGACTGGGCAACCAGGAAACCATGTGCTAATTGGCTGCTTCATCCCTTTTTCCTTTTCTGCGCCTGCCAGGTGAGGCCCTGAGTTCGGAGCATGTCTGGCTCTCCGCGGCATCCTGCCTGTTATCTCTGTCTGGCAAACAACCACTCCGTGCTCCCAGAACTTCAGAGCCTTCCAGGGCACTGATGATAAGTTATTCTCAGCCCGCTGTGCCAAAGGCTTTTTTGGCCGAGGGACTGAGGAAGACCATTGTTGTCGCTGGCTGTTATCTCTCGAGCCGACTCCACTTGGCAGAGGCACAAGTCCATCTCTCTGAAGTGGAACAAGGCGCTGGGCTCTAGATGAGTCAACACGTTAATAAACAAGAGGCATGGAGGAAATAGCAGCCAGTCTTGAAAACAAAAAAAAGAAACATTTTGAAGTGTACTGGATGCCGAGATGTTTGTCCTCCATAGTGCAATCCTGCTTTATCTCACTCCACAGCCTTCCTATCAAAGAAATGGGGAAGTTAATAGTTTATCAAATGTGAATCGGCTGTAGTGTTTATGCATAACTTACATAGCATGGAAAGTATTTTTTGGTGCTGGGGGTACTGTTTTCTTTCATTGCAAATTTATATCTTTGTCATTCATCTCCCTTTTTGTCAGACTACATATTTGAGGAAGTCTTCTGTCTACCAAGACGTTTATTGTCTCCTGAACTTATCCCCATGCCATCAGGGAAACCATCCCGACTGTGGCTCGGCAGTTCCCGGAGTGAGATAAAAAACAGCAAGCTCTCCCCTAATGTAGACAGAGAAGCAGGATGGAAACCCTGCTCTGGGGAAGGTCCCGTCTCCGAAGCAGAAGACCAGGGCAGAGGGAGAGCATGCTGTACCACACATATGTTCCCGGCAAGCACAGCGTGGTGCTGTCAAGTAAACACTGGCCACAGCAACCAAGCAGCAGCAAAGCCCTGCCTCTCAGCACCTGGATGGGTCACTGTGATGGCTCACACCAGGTGCACCAACACCACACTCTGGTGATTTAGCAGGAACCCACAGATTCCACATGAGACGGGAGCTCAACTGTTGAAAACACAGTGTATCGCCATTAGGATTCTTGGGGAAATGCAGGTGGAGGAAGCCAACTCTAGTCCTAGGGCAACCTTTGCTTCCAGAGATCCCGAATGCACAAGAGTGTTCCCTAAGCTTGCTCTGGATTGGGAACACAAGGGAGACAGGACTTCCTAGGGTGACTCAGAGACACCTCGTAATAATCCTGTGTTGACAGTTGTAAGAAGGTGACCGTACCTCTGTTTCCTCCAGAAAATCCTGGTTTTGTCCTTCTGTATGTATTAGTGACACCCACTTCCATGCTCAAAAGGTGTCTTCACGTGGATGACAAATGCTCCTCTTGTCAGTCCACTCCCTCATGGAACTAAAGATCGGCTTCACTGATGCCACAGCTGCACTATTAGGGCCACTTACCACCTGCACTTTATTTCAGCAAATGCCTGTTAAGCACCTGTGGGGCATCCCCTTTGCCTCCCACTGTGCTTGGCAAAGAGGACAACATGAATAGATGGTCCTCACCACAAGCCTTAGTCTAGTCAGAGAGACAGACACCTCAATAGATGACTACACAGCCCTGTGTTAAATGTGACAGCAGAGGCACACACAAAACAGGACTGCAGGGTCTCCTCTCAACGTCAGTTTACCATCCACTCACTTGGAGAGTTATCTAGGGGATGTCCCAGCTTGCAAGTGGGGATGGCAGTGCTGGCCTCAGCAGTGTGAGCAGACAGAAACTCAGAAAGCCATGGAGTAGGCGTGTTTCTTGCTGTGCTTTGGGAAGCCTCATCAGCATCTGGAGAGCAGAGTGTAAACGGGGACACAGAGGTGCTCACTTTTTCCCCTAAAGATATGCACAGTTTTGTAATTTAAATATTTACTTCTGTTAGTGCTTAGCTACTACAGAACACAAAATAAATCCACTCTAAAGAAGCTAAGATCCAGGTGTCTTAGTCAATTTAAGCTGCTATGACAGGATACTATGACTTGGGTGGCTTATAGAAAACAGAAATTTATTGCTCACAGTTCTGGAGGCTGTGAAGTCCGAGATCAAGGCCCTGGCAGATTTGGTGTCTGGTGAGGGCTGCTTTCTGGTTTACAGATGGCACCTTCTCACTGTGTCCTCATGTGGTGGAAGGGGGAAGGCAGCTGTCTTTTATAAGGGCATTAATCCCATTCACAAGGTCTCTATCCTTGTAATCTAGTCATCTCCCAAAGGCCCTACCCCCTCATACTGTCACCTTGGGGCTTAGGACTTTTCTTTTCTTTTTTTTCTTTTTTTGAGATGGAGTCTCATTCTGTTGGCGAGGCTGCAGTGCAGTGGCACGAACTCAGCTCACTGCAACCTCTGCCTCCTGTGTTTAAGCGATTCTCCTGCCTCAGCCTCCCAAGTAGCTAGGTCTACAGCCATGCACCACCCCATGCCTGGCTAATTTTTATATTTTCAGTAGAGACAGGGTTTCACCATATTGGGCAGGCTAGTCTCGAACTCCTGACCTCAGGTGATCCACCATCTTGGCCTCCCAAAGTGCTGGGATTACAGGCGTGAGCCACCTCTCCTGGCGAGGGGCTTAGGATTTCAACATGTGAATGCAACATGTGACCAAGAGACTAATGACAAAACTGCTACAATCAAAGCATGCAGTCCTTACCCAAGCCTAAAGAATCTAGCTAAACCTCACCTTAGCCAGCCAAAAACTTGCTGAAAATATGTGTATGACAGCCAGTGAACATGACTTTGATCGAGGTAAGACTCACACTCTGATGAGGTCCCTCTCTTCAGGGGATTTAAATTACCAACATGTCAAAACAAACCTATCCACATATTACAGAAAAAGGGATGCAAATATTCAGACCATAGCACTAGGCATGGAGTTTAGGATTAAAAAGGAAAACTTCTGCTGATTCTATTTTTACCCATGCCCACTGGAGGCAGACCCTCCTCTCAGCAGTCTTTAGCACTGATGCAAAATTTGTAAAGTATTGAGTTTTCTCATTATCTTTTGAGTGGCTGAGTGGATATGCCTGCATTTTTAAACTTTGTTCATTTCATGCACTTTCTACGTAGAGCATCTGATATGGTTTGGCTCCATGTCCCCACTCAAATCTCATGTTGAAATGTAATCCCCAATGCTGGAGGTAGGGCCTGGCGGGAGGTGATTGGATCATGGGGGTGGTTTCTCATGGTTTAACACCACAGGGCCCTTAGTGCTTTTGTCACAATAGTGAGTGCTCATGAGATCTGGTTGTTTAAAAGTGTGTGGCACCTCCCCCTTCTCTCTCTTGCTCCTGCTCTGGCCATGTAAGACATGCCTGCTCCCGCTTCGCCTTCCGCTATAATTGTAAGTTTCCTGAGGCTTCCCCAGAAGCTGAGTGGATGCTAGCATCATGCTCTGTGGAACTGTGGGCCAATTAAGCCTCCTTTCTTTATCAATTACCCAGTCTCAGGTATTTCTTTATAGCAATGAGAGAACAGACTAATACAACATCCCCCTCCCTCTTTTTCACTTGTTGAAAGGTGCCAATCCAAAGAACAAACAGAGAGGGAGACTCTCTAAAAGACAATTATGTTTATCTGGGAATAGGGCGTTGTAATGGGAATATGCACGCCATAGTCAAGTATGTGTGAATTCAGGGAGATTAATTTAAAAGGCTGTCAAAGGAAAATGAGGATTACATAATTGTTTTGAGATAATTATCCATGGCTACAAGCATCAATAGCAAGGATAGTGCCAGTCTGAGGCTAGCAGGCAGTTGCTAGGCAGACGTCTTCACAGAAGTGTTTTTGTGTGTGTTAGCATTGCAAGGGCCTTTATACAAAGTTGTGGTTTTTGCAAAGTCTTTTGTGGTAGTTCTTGTTATCAGGCGTTCATGCATGAGTGCCCTGCATTCATGGCCTTCCTCAGCTCTATTTGTCAGGGCTTTTAACACAAATGACTCCATTTTGATTCTGACAACTTTCACAATGGAAAATCATGAGACCAATTCACAGGTCGACTCCTTAAAAAAAAAACAATCCCTGATCCTACGAGGCAGGACTGGTCCTAATCTTATTCTGTATATTAATCCTTGATAGTACTCGTAATATGTTAGTGAATTGTCTATAAGTCATTGTCCACAGTTAGACTCTGAATTCTTGGAAGTCAAGCACTGTCTCTGATTCATTTTTCTAATTCTAGCATTTAGCATAGAGTTCAGTAAATATTAAACACTAGCTTGGATAAACATAATCATAGCTTTAAAAAGTGCACAGCTCAATGAATTATCCAGAGAGAATACACCTGTGTAACTATCACTCAGGTCAAGAGTTAGAAAATTAGCAGCACCCCAGAAGTGCCACCTTGACCCACCTTCCAATCCCTGTATGCTTCCATCTCTTAAAGGTAGCTGCTATTTTGTCTTCTACCACTACCAGGTATTAGTTTTACTGTTTTAAACATTATATAAATGAAACCATATAGTATATTTAATTTTACATTCAACTTCTTTCACTCAATATTATGTTATATATTATCTATCTATCTATCTATCTATCTATTATTGTAGGGAGCTGAGTTAGTTCATTCTGGGAGGCTATATAGTATTCCATTGGATGAATACACCACAATTTATCTACTGGACTCCTGTTGGATATTTATTTCCAATTTGAGGCTTTTACATATTATGCTCTTATAAAGTCTTATATGTGTTTTATAATATACATGGACACAATTTCTGTTAGAAATGAATTTTCCAGGTCTTTGGGCACAGCTCTGTTCAGCTTTAGTAGATAATGCAAAACATTTTTTTCAAAATGTTGTGCCAGTTTATACTCCCAACTGTACTATGTATGTTTCCATTGCTGTGGATTTTGACCAACACTTGATATCATCAGTCTTTTAAATTATAGACACTTTGGCATGTGTGGTGTGTGCATGTCTGTGTAATAGTATTACATTGTGGTTTTAATCTGTTTTCCCCATGATTAGTGAGCTTGAGCACTTTTTAACATTTTTATTGGCCATTTGGATACTCTCTTTTATGAGTTTCCTGTTCAAATCTGTGTTGCTCATAATTTCTACCAGGCTTTCTGGCTTTTTATTTCATTTTCAAATGGTAATCCAATCTTGGATTCATAAGACAATCCAAACTTATTTGTGATGTATTGTTCTTTTCTTGATGCATTACTACATTGTTTTTTAATATTTTGTTCAGTTTTTGCATCTATGTTCATAATGACATTGTCTATAATTTTTCTTTCTAGTAATACAATTGTCATAATCTGATGCTAATTTATTCTGGTCCCATAATAATACAACCCCAAATTGGGATGTATTTTTTCTTTTAATCTCTGGAATGATTTGTGTAAGATTACTATGGTAGGCAGTCTCTAAGATCATATCCCAAAGACTCTATTATCCTGGTATTCATGCCCTTGTATAATAACCCCCCTTTAGTGTGGGCCAGATTTAGTGACTCATTTCTAAGAATATAATCTATCAGGAATGATGGAATGTCACCTTCAAGATTAGGGTACAAAAAGACTGTAGCTTCAGTCTTCAGTGCTCACCATCACTTACTCAGTCTGAGGAAGCCATCTGTCATGTTGTGAACAGCCTTACAGAGAGACCCACATGGTAAGAAACTGAGTAAGGTCTCTGGCCAACAGCAAAGGAAGAAGTAATGCCTTCAGTCAACAGCCTGTGAAAAACTGAAGCCTGTCAACAACCACATGAGTGAGCTTGGAAGTGCACACCTTACCAATCAAACTTTCAGATAAGACTGCAGCCCCAGCCAAGAGCTTCCCTGTGGAAAAACCTTGGACCAGAGGCATCTGGGTAGGCCACACCTGGATTCCTGACCCATAGAAACTGTGAGATAATAAATGTTGTTTAAAGTTACTAAGTTTTGGGATACTGTGTTTTGCAGCAATAATCAGTACAATTACCATTATTTTTCTTTTAAATGTTTGAAAGAATTCGCTGGTAAAATCATTTAATCTTAGAGTCTTCTTTATGGACAGACCTTTAAGTACATATTCAATTTAATAATTATAGTACTATTTAGATTTTCCATTTCTTTCACTTAGTTTTGTTAAGTTTTATTTTTCTAGGAATTTGTCCATTTCTCTGGATTTTCACATTTACCGGCATAGAGTTGTGTCTAAAATCTCACTATCTTTATGATAATAAGATTCTCATTGTAAGATCTGTAGGATCTGAAGTATGTTCCCTTCCACATTCTTGATACTGGTTATTTATGCCATCACTTTTTCCTGCACCAGTCTTACCAGGAGCTTGTCAATGTTACTAGTCTTTTCACAGAAACAACTTTTGGCTTTGCAAGTCCTCTCTATTTTTATTAATTTCTTTAATCTATTTATCCTTTTCTCCTACTTTCTTTAGGTTTACTTTGCTGTTTTTCCCTAAAGCATTTTCTTTCCAGATTTATTTTTTGTAAATTTAAATTTTAAACTTATTTTTGTAATTTTTTGTAAATTTAAATGTACAGTTAAAACATTTTTAAAGTTTATTTAAAATCACACATTTTCCTTGAAGCACGGCTTTAGTTGCATCCCCAAAGTTTCAATGTCATACTGTAATCCTTTTTCAGTTTGCAATATCTTCTATAGAACCTTCACTGTGATTTCTCCTTGGCCCAGGACTTATGTAGAGGTATATTTGAGTTATTTCTAGTAATACTTTAGTTATTGATTTCTAGCTTAATTCTACTGTCATACTATCAGAACATACTCTGTATAATCTTAACATTTTGAAATTAGTTGAGTCTTGTTTTATGGCCCAGCATGGGATCATGTTTTATACATATTACTGTGTACTTAAAAATTATTTGCATTATGAACATTATGTAATAGTAAGTACACTGTTCTGTGTATGCCAATTTGAATTAAGCTTGTTAATTGTCTTGTTCAAAGCTTCTATATTTAAAGTGCTTTTTCTATCAATTAGTGAGGAAGCTATGTTATTTGCTGAAAATTTAGAATTCTTATACCTTATTGTTGAAGCAAATACTTAATTATTATGAAGTATCTCTCTTTATGTCTAGGAATACCTGTTACCACAGTGAACTTTCTCTGATATTAATCTTTGTGGTGTGATATTAAGTTACATCAGTTTTATTTTCATTAGTGTTTGTACACTATATCTTTTCCATTCATTTACTTTCCATCTTTCTGTGTTCTCAAAATTTAAATGTGTCTCTTCTAAAGCATAAAATTGTTTTAAAAATAAATCCAGGCTGGGCACGGTGGCTCATGCCTGTAATCCCAGAACTTTGGGAGGCCAAGGCAGACAGATCACCTGAGGTTGGGAGTTCGAGACCAGCCTGACCAACATGGAGAAACCCCATCTCTACTAAAAATACAAAATTAGCTGGGCGTGGTGGCGCATGCCTGTAATCCCAGCTACTTGGGAGGCTGAGGCAGGAGAATCGCTTGAACCCAGAGGGCGGAGGTTGTGGTGAGCAGACATCGTGCCATTGTACTCTAGCCTGGACAACAAGTGCAAAACTCCGTCTCAAAAAAAAAAAATTAAAATAAATAAATAAATCCAGCTATTAATATTTTAATAAAAGCATTTAGTTGCTATGTAGTTAACGTATGTCTTGATATATTGGGGTTTACATCCTCCTAGGCTTCATGCTTCTCTTTCCTGTTCTAGTTCCTTCTCCTGTACCTCCTCCCCCCTTCCATTTTGCTTTCTTTTGAATTAACTTGGTATTTAAAAATAATTTTCTCCCACTAATTTGGCATTTTACAATCTTTCATTACTTTTTAGTTACAGAAATTACACCATGCAGGCCAGTCACGGTGGCTCATGCCTGTAATCCCAGCACTTTGGGAGGCCAAGGTGGGTGGATCACTTGAGTCCAAGAGTTTGAGACCAGCCTGGCCAACATGGTGAAACCCATCTCTACCAAAAACACAAAAATTAGCCAGGCATGGCGGTGGGCACCTGTAATCCCAGCTACTTGGAAGGCTGAGGCAGGAGAATCTCTTGAATCTGGGAGGCAGAGGTTGCAGTGATCCAAGATCCGACCACTGCACTCCAGCCTGGGCAACAGAGCAAGACTCCTACTCAAAAAAAAAAATTTTTTTTAATTTTAAAAAACAAAGCTAACATCATTAATACTTTTACTTCAAAATGCAAAGGACTTTATAATACTTTAATTTTGTTTAGATGCCTCATTTTTGTTGAGACTTTAAACAATTATGTTTTTAAACTCCAAAGCATAGCATTAATATCATTTTTTGAAGAACAACATTCATTTGGATTTACTCATTTATTTACCCCATTTCTCTTGCTCTCCATTTCATCCCCCATCTCTAAAAAATTAGAGTCATTTTTCTCTTGCCTGAGAATGTTCTTTGGTGTTCCCTTTATTACAGGGATGCTTCTGGTAAATTCTCTCAGTTGTTGTTTACCTGAAAATGTCTTTGTTTCCTTGTCAATCTTGATAGTTCTTTTTGCTAGGGATAGAATTCCAAAATTCAAAGACTTTATTCTTCTGTCTTCTATTATTTCTGTAAAGAAGTTAGCTGTCAGTATTATGATTCATTCTTTGAGGATAATCTCTCCTCACCTATCACCTCACTTTGTTTGCTTTAAATTTTCTCTTTGCCTTTCAGCAGAATTTTACTATCATTTTTGTTTTTATTTATCTTACTTGAGGATTACAATGATTCTTAAAACTACGACTTTAAGTCATTCATCAATTTTGAAAAATTCTCAGCCATTATCCCTTGAAATGTTGCTTCTGTCTCATTTTCTCTCTCCTTTCCTTCCAGGACTAAATGTTACATTCTTGCACTGTATTCCTTAGCTTTTCTTTTTTAGGTATTTTCTGTCTTTTCTTCCTGTCTTTTTTTTTTTTGAGATGGAGCCTTGCTCTGTCGCCTAGGCTGAAGTGCCATGGAGCAATCTTGGCTCACTGCAACCTCTGCCTCCCAGGTTCTAGCGATTTTCCTGCCTCAGCCTCCGGAGTAGCTGAGATTACAGGTGCCTGCCACCACGCCTGGCTAATTTTTGTATTTTCAGTAGAGACAGGGTTTCACCATGTTGGCTAGGCTGGTCTCAAATTCCAGCCTTCAGTGATCCACCCACCTCAGCCTCCCAAAGTGCTGGGATTACAGGCATGAGTCACCACTCCCAGCCTCTTTTATGTATTTTCTAAACTTTTATTTTTCTATGCTTCATTCTAGATATTTTCTTCAGATTTTCCTACTCTACTCCTTCTCTCTTTAGCTGTCTCTAATCTGCCATAAATCTTATCCATTGAGTTTTTCTTTTGTTATCATAATTTTTAGTTGTAGTTTAGTTTTATAGCATTTCTAGTTTTCTGCTTAAGTTGCCAATCTTGTCTTTTATTTCTTTAAATATATTAATCAGTGTTACTTTAAAATCTGTATAAGAGAATGACATTACTGAGACATGGCAGGATCCCCTGTGAGTCCATTTCTATTGTCTATCATTTCTCTTGGTATTCAGTCACATTGTCTTGACTCCTTATGTACATAATAATGACTGCCTGAATTCTGGACATTACACATAAAAAATGAGAGAGAATTTAAGGTCTAGGACAATGTTATTAATATATTTCTCCAAAGAGGAATATAAATTTGCTCTTTACAGACATCTAGGGATATTACCCATCTCAATTATCTTGATCCCACCAGGGATTGAGGTGATTTGCAGCTGAATTGCAGTGTCTGTGAGGAATGGTCTATTTCTATACATATTTACTCCCATGCTACATAGCCTTTCAGGGTCTCAGTCCAAAGTTCTGGGAAGTTTACCAGACAATTGCTGTATCAGACCCCAAACTCAGTTTTTTGTTCCCTAATCCACTGAGTTTGTCAAAAACTCTGCTAAGCTTATCAGACTCTCAGCTACCTCTAATGGAACATGCAGAGGTCCCTAAGGAAACAGTGGGCCCAAATGCTCACTTCTCTGTACTTCTTTCTTTTCCCAGATCTCAGTACTATAATTATTCACTAATTTCTTAGGACTCCAATGTATCCAACCAAATTTTTTTAAAAATTTGTTCTCTGAGGAAGGTTGGTTTAAATCGACTAGTCTGCCATAAACAAAAGCAAATCCCCATTAGAGATATTTCATTATCACAAATACTTGTCCATTCACGGTAGTATGCTGGGGGCATAGCAGCACACATAATAAATTTCATATAAATTAAGTGTACAATTTTTCTGTCTCATTAGAGAATATATTTGCGTTATTATTTGTTAGCATGTCATTATCATAGGTTTTGACAGGATGGTAGGGAATAAACATTATTCCTTAATTCCATAGGTTTTAGAGGATGGAGGGATCATGTAAATTCACCTAAACTCCTCCCTCCCCATTTCACAGTGGCAGTAATAGAGCCCCAGGGATGTTGAGTGACTTATCCAAGATCAAACAATCAGCTAGTAGCACAAGCAGATTCTTAAATCAGTTATCACACTTCCTAGAGCTCCGAGGTCTTTCTTCTATAACACTGGTGGTGTTTGAGAAAGCTTCTATACATGAATTGGAATTTCAAGCATGTTTCTGATACTAAGAGAGAAGTGAGGCTAGAGGACCTGAGATGATAGGGCATTCAAGTCATTAGGTGCAACTTGAAAAAAAAAAAAGGCTTAGGTAGGAATGGGTTGATCAGGTAAAGAAACCGATGGATCAGCTGGGCACAGTGGCTCACGCCTGTAATCCCAGCACTTTGGGAGGCCGAGGAGGGTGGATCACCTGAGTTCGGGAGTTCGAGACCAGCCTGACCAACATGGTGAAACCCCCATCTCTACTAAAAATACAAAATTAGCTGGGCTTGGTGGCACATGCCTGTAATCCCAGCTACTTGGGAGGCTGAGGCAGGAGAATCGCTTGAACCCGGGAGATGGAGGTTGCGGTGACCTGAGATTGTGCCACAGCACTCTAGCCTGGGCAACAAGAAGGAAACTCCGTCTCAAAAAAAAAAAAAAAAAAAGAAAGAAAGAAACTGATGGATCGAAGCGGCTGGGTTGGATGATAAACAGGCCGTGGGTAGGGAGGACAGAGAGGCGGCGTTGGCTCCTCTGGCACTTTTCATGCCTCGTTTTTTTTTTTTTTTCAGATGTGGCTTGTTCCTGACGCAGGGTCCAAGCAGTCAGCTTGAGCTTACTCTTTTGTGAAAGGGGAAAGTCTCCCGTGCGGAAAGCGGTTAAACTTGTGGAGGGGGTGCGAGACGGCATTTCTCCCCCATGCCAGGCGAACGGTGCGGCCTCAAGCTGGTCCAGCAGCCGGCTCCACGACGACGTGTCTGAGGGAGGCCCCAGAGGGGGCGGGGAGGTGGCCCGCGGGTTCTGTAAAGACGCGTGGAGAAGATTCGATTCCGAGAACAGGAAGAGGCGGATGGAAAGAGAGCCAGGCGGCTGACGGGGAGGGGGCCGCCAAGATGGCGTTGGCCTCCTCCCAACCGTCGTTGGCGGTCGGTTTTTCATCCTTTGATCCCGGGGCCCCTTCCTGTACCGCGTCCTCAGCATCTGGAATCAAGAGGCCCATGGCATCTGAGGTGCCTTATGCCTCTGGCGTGCCCATCAAGAAAACAGGCCATCGAGGTGTTGATTCCTCAGGAGAGACAACATATAAAAAGACAACCTCATCGGCCTTGAAAGGTGCCATCCAGTTAGGCATTACTTACACTGTGGGGAGCCTGAGTACCAAACCAGAGCGTGATGTCCTCATGCAAGATTTCTACGTGGTGGAGAGTATCTTCTTCCCCAGTGAAGGGAGCAACCTGACCCCTGCTCATCACTACAATGACTTTCGTTTCAAGACCTATGCGCCTGTTGCCTTCCGCTACTTTCGGGAGCTATTTGGTATCCCGCCCGATGATTACTTGTGCTCCCTCTGCAGTGAGCCGCTGACTGAACTGGGTAGCTCTGGAGCTAGTGGTTCCCTGTTCTATGTGTCCAGCGACGATGAATTCATTATTAAGACAGTCCAACATAAAGAGGCGGAGTTTCTGCAGAAGCTGCTTCCAGGATACTACTTGAACCTCAACCAGAACCCTCAGACTTTGCTGCCTAAATTCTATGGATTGTACTGTGTGCAGGCAGCTGGAAAGAACATTCGCATTGTGGTGATGAACAATCTTTTACCAAGATCCGTCAAAATGCATATCAAATATGACCTCAAAGGCTCAACCTACAAACGCCGGGCTTCCCAGAAAGAACGAGAGAAGCCTCTTCCCACATTTAAAGATCTAGACTTCTTACAAGACATCCCTGATGGTCTTTTTTTGGAGGCTGACATGTACAATGCTCTCTGTAAGACCCTGCAGCGTGACTGTTTGGTGCTGCAGAGTTTCAAGATAATGGACTATAGCCTCTTGCTGTCAATCCACAATATAGATCATGCACAACGAGAGCCCTTAAGCAGCGACACTGTTCAAGTGTCAGTTGACACTCAAAGACTGGCCCCCCAAAAGGCTCTGTATTCCACAGCCATGGAATCCATCCAGGGAGAGGCTGGACTGGGCGATAGCATGGAGACCAATGACCATATAGGTGGCATCCCTGCTCAGAATAGTAAAGGGGAAAGGCTTCTGCTTTATATTGGCATCATTGACATCCTACAGTCTTACACGTTTCTTAAGAAGTTGGAGCACTCTTGGAAAGCCGTGGTACATGACGGGGACACTGTCTCGGTGCATCGCCCAGGCTTCTATGCTGAACGGTTCCAGCGCTTCATGTGCAACCCAGTATTTAAGAAGATCCCTTTGAAGCCTTCTCCTTCCAAAAAGTTTCGGTCTGGCTCATCTTTCTCTCCGCACACGGGCTCCAGTGGCAACTCCTGCATTACTTACCAGCCATTGGTCTCTGGGGAACACAAGGCACAAGTGACAACAAAGGCGGAAGTGGAGCCAGGTGTTCACCTTGGTCGTCCTGATGTTTTACCTCAGAATCCACCTTTGGAGGATTCTGACCCCAGTTTCTCACCTGTAGATGGAAAGATTTTGCATATGCTAACCACAAGTACAACCTTGGAAAAGCTTGAATGTACAGAGTCAGAGTTCACCCACTAAGGGCAAAGCCTCAGAAGACCTGGAACAAGATTCTGCCTCTCTGTGATCCCAAGATGTCAGCCCTTGCCCCAGCAATGTTGAATTTTCTTCTACTTGGTCATCAAAAAAGGAGTGTAAAAGAAGCGAGGTGCGCTCTCCATCTTCTTCCTGAAGAAGAGCCTCCTCTCCTTCTCTGTCCTCATAAATGGGCATTAGTGCCTCGGACAGTTGAGGACCACTCCATCCTCTCCACAGGATCCCTTCCACTCCACAGTTGGGTGGCACGGATTTTCAACTGGCTAACCTTGGCTTCCACAACTGAATTTTTTTCAGACCCCCATTCTTCATGCTGGAAATGAGATTACTGGACTTGGCAGTTTTCTTTCCCCTCATCTTTCACCAGGAACTGGACTCTTAATTTCCTCAGGACAGACTAGTTGGCACATTATCCCCACCTTAGTTCTTTCTCTCTGATCCCTGGACGAAGACCCCTGTAATCTCTGTATAGGTTTTTGGGGGATAAGGGTGTTTAGCCACCTCCTAACTTTGTTTTTTTTTTTTTTCCTGAAAAAAGGAAAAAGTGCGCAGCACCAAATTTCAAGCCAGTTTCAGATCAAAAATCCAGAAGTGTTGATGAGATGCCTATTCTTAGGGCTCCCTCAGAAGAGCCACAGTGTTTGTGAAGAGAAAAGTGGTGATTGCTCTGCCAGAAGCAGCTCCTCTTTAACTCCTCCTCTCTTGATGAATTTCTTAAGGCTGAAGGAATGGAGAGAGTGGGATGTGAGGTAATCTTTACCCCTTTTGTTAAAACATGAGGCAGCCATGGGTTGGGAGATCATAGCCCTTCCTAGGCAGAATCCTATTCACTGCCAGGCTATAATGATTATTACTGTTTTGCAATTTGAAATATATTCTGGTTGCTTTTCTAAATATGAAGAATTACCAAATGAATTTCAGAACATTCTCCAAAGGAGTTTTTTTGCTCTTCCCATTTTTCCAACAGTGTTTTCCTGTTTGTGGTGCTAAGGTGAAGAGGGGACACCTCTGTCTGTTTAACAGGCAGTCTGTATCTATGAGGCCAGCAAATATTTTCTTAAATTCATGGGGTGAGATCATTGCTATGCCATATGTCCTACCCCCCTGTCTTCATGCAGAGAACTTGGAAATGGGGGCTACATATGCCCTCTCCTCCCCACCTACAAGAGTTGTGGTTTTCCATCTGATCCTTCCACTGTTGTCAGGAGAAGAAGGGGGCCTGGTATCTCAGGCATATTATTGAATTCCTGTTCTATCCCTTCTGTATCCCACCCTGCCTTGACAGTAGGTTAGCCCATACCCCAAATAACTTTCTATATTAGACACCCCCTGCCAGTTTCTGGCTGCCTGTGTTTGCTGCCATGTTCTTTTTTACAAGAAGGAAAGAAACAATTCTTGCTATTTTTTTTTCATAATTTACTATTTATGATGTGTTTAAGTGTTTTATTAAGGACAGAGTTCTGTAAGGGGTGGGAGAGAATATTTGAGGGAGGGCTGGGTCTTAGGGAAAGGAATGGGGAATCAACATTTTAATGAAGTGTCTCTATTTGCCTCTACTTTGTATTGTTCAGAAAAGGCAAATGCAATATAAAAGTGATATATGGTTTTAATGTAATAAACTTTTATCAGTTATTTAGAAAAAGAAAAGAAACTGATGGATCATTTTGATAACAATGAAGAAAGGAGACAGGGACAAGGAAAAGTCGAGCTTATCCTGTAAAGCATCTTAAAGCAGAAAGCAAGGCTCTTAGTTTGTAATTTAATATACCTGACTGTAATAATTGTAAAACAAGGCAGGAGTCAAGGAAGGGAGGCAGCTGACTATGCCATGTGTCTGTCAGCATAAGGCAAAGGCAGAGCAAGGTGAAACGGCACGACCAGGAAAGATGATATGCATTGTCATAAATAAATGCAGAGAGAAAGAAATCTTTTTGTGAAAACGAACTTTGTTTCTGGACCCCTATACTTTATAAACACAGGGTACCACTTATTCTTCAAACTACTTAAACTAGTCATGGATGAGTTTTCAATGTTTTTATATGAGTTCTTTCATGAGTCCAAAATACTATTTCTTACATTGCGTCTTTCCATAACTTTTCTGCTAATAAAGACACCTGCCAGGGTACCAGGAGCTTTCATGAGAGGCGTCTTTAATGTTATGTTACTAGCATCACTTTTGAGACACATTTATTCATCCACTCATATACTAAACCACTCATTTGAGAAGCACTTATTAAAATTCATGCTAGAACTAAGGAAACAGATAAAAGACACAATCCCTGATGCCAAGAAGTCGCCTGGCTTGCTGATGGAATTTCCTAGTACCCCATGTTATTCTTGGCTGTGCAAAAATTAGATTTTTAAACTTTTATTATTGTCTAAAATTATGGGTTATACCATTTAGAGAAAAAAGCCTCACTACTGTTGCAGGTTGAGGTTACCATTAGGATATTAGGTATCAACACAGGCCCCATGACAGGATTTGAGTAAAAACTGTAGCCTTTGCATAATGACAAGTCTGTGTCACTTTTTCTAAAGCTGTGTGAAAACAGCAAAATTATATCTTCTTCTTTTTTTTTTTTTTTTTTTTGAGACGAGTCTTGGTCTTGTTGTCCAGGCTGGAGTGCAATGGCATAGTCTCGGCTCACTGCAACCTCAGCCTCCTAGGTTCAAGAGATTCTCCTGCCTCAGCCCCCAAGTAGCTGTGATTACAAGCGCGCACCACCAGGCCTGGCTAATTTTTTGCATTTTTAGTAGAGATGGGGTTTCACCATGTTGGCCAGGCTGGTCTTGAACTCCTGACCTCAGGTGATCCACCTTCCTTGGCCTCCCAAAGTGCTGAGATTACAGGCGTGAGCCACCATGCCCGGCTAATTCTATCTTCTTACTGCTTTCAAAGATCTTAATGACAATAAAGAGAGCCAATGCTCTATCCCAGAAGGAAGAAAATGGCCATGTCACTTCTGAATGTTTGCTAGGATGCTAAAGTAAAAATGGGCTGAGGATATAAGAAATGCTAAAGTTCAGGTGGCATTGTTGCTTATAAGTCAATGAAAATTAAGTCACATTGAACATTCAGTTCCTTAGACACATTAGCCACATTCTGAGTACTCAATAGTTACATACGGCTAGTGGCTACCATATTGGACAACACAGATATAGAACACTTCCACCACTGCAGAAGGTTCTACTGGACAATGCTGGAAGTGAAATGGGTCTCCTAAAAAGCTTCAAAGGTAAGGTTGTACATGGTGTCAATGAGTTTGAGTAGCAAAGAAATTATTTTAAAATTATAATTAAATGTAATAAGATATTTTTTAAAATTCTGTTGGAACTTTTAAACACATAATTTAGCCAAACAAAAATGATACAAATTTTCTCCTGGAACTTTGAGTGTTTGGGTGACTGTTTTGAATCTTTTCTGTGGGACAAGCAAGAGGCCGTGCCCCTGTGTGTGGCCACCAGATGGGCCTGGGATCACTGACTATGTTGTCTTGGAGTCATCCAGCTGCTGGCTGACAGGAAAGGGAAGGGTATTCACCCTGCATGCATATACATGCACACACACATACCCTGCCTGCCTGTTGCCAGCTTCCATAACATGGGGGAGAAACTTTTAAAACAAGAACGTCCTCTTATTTATGTGACTGGACACTAAAAGTTTTGCCTTTGAACTAGTCACATGGAAGAAATAGAATGGACTCATCTGCAGTAGATTTTAGTTAATGCAATTTATCTGGCTCATGTTGACATACTATACTATTCTACACTCTACTTACTTGCTCAAATTGAAGTCAATTTGATACATCCTACTCTTGATCTTAAAATATAAGACAGTACCTGGGTGCAGTATTTCTTGGGTTATTTGGATGAATGAGACCTAGCACAATGTGAAACCTGTTACTGAGGCCTAAATGAGATTGGTCAGTGCTGGTTTCTTTTATGTCTTCTGTCTACCCCCTGGTGGAGGGATTCATTACTAGTCAGAGCCAAAGAAGGAAAGAGAAAGAGAAAAAAGCATGAATTATTTCCTGAATATCTATTCAGTCTCTCAATAATCTTGGGTTTGTTGTTTATACGAGAGTGCCAGCTCAACGGGAGAAGAGCTGAAACCCATTATTTCCCTTTGAACATGTCCTTCACCGGGAATGGCAGGAGGAGCACAGCAGCAGGAGGGCTGTCCTGCCAAAACGCTGAACTTGGAACTGAAGGGGCCATCGCTCTGGGTGCAAAAAAAGAGTTATGAGCTTTGCTGCTCTGGCAGGTCTGGAATCCCTCGCTTGGCTGTGGATAATACCTAATGATTCAGAGGAAGTACTGTCAACTCTTCAAAGCAGACCTAGCTAATTGTGTAATGTTATTCTGAGGCACTGGGAGAAGCCAAAAAAGAAGGGAGGCTGGCGAGAAATTCCTTCCTTTGCAATGATCAGCTTACATCCTGCACCATCAGATTTGATTATCCTTATCTTTGCTTGCATAACTACAAATGTTATGACTGGTCATAGTGACCAGACTTCCAAAAAAAAATCCAGCCACAATATTTGACTCTATGACTGCCTGTGGCGGTAAATTCCTTAGACTAGCTACATGCTGTGCAAAAAGCTATTTCCTTTGATTTATTCATTTCCCAGTTCTTAACTCCATCAGGTGCTCCCTTGATCTCACATTAGAGAATGAGGCAAAAAAAAGAAAAGGAAAAAAGAAGTCTGTTCATTTTGCCTTATCTCCTTGCAGTTAGGAAATTTAAATATCCACTGACCTCTTTTGTTCATATTGCATAGTAATTTTTAAAATTAGCTCATTTTAACTAGCTCTTTTTTTAATTGAATAAGTAATACAAGGACCTGATTAAAAGATTTAGGCACTACAGGCCGGGTGCAGTGGCTCATGCCTGTAATCCCAGCACTTTGGGAGGCTGAGGTGGGCAGATCACGAGGTCAGGAGATCGAGACCATCCTGGTTAACACAGTGAAACCCCATCTCTACTAAAAATACAAAAAATTAGCTGGGTGCAGTGGCGGGTGTCTGTAGTCCCAGCTACTCGGGAGGCTGAAGCAGGAGAATGGCGTGAACCCGGGAGGCGGAGTTTGCAGTGAGCCGAAATCACGCCAGTGCACTCCAGCCTGGGCGATAGAGCGAGACTCCATCTCAAAAAAAAAAAGAAAAAAAAAAAAGATTTAGGCACTACAATAAATAGAAAAAGGAAAACTAAGTATCCCTCCCATTGCAGACCTGCAGACCCTTGATTCCTCAGACCCTACCCTGAGGCAGTCATCAGTACCAGCTGCTGGTATACACTCTAGAAATATCCAAACGCAAGCATGTGTGCATTTTCTCCTTTTAAAATGTAGCTTTCTTTTTCACATAGTAATATCTTGGAGATCATTCCATATTATCATGTTTAGTGCTAACCCATCCTTTTTCATGGCTGCATAGTATTCCCATTTGAATATACCATACAATTGATTAAACAGTTCCATATTAATGGATATTTATGTTGTTTCTAGTATTTTTCTCATATGAAAAGCTACAACAAAGACCTTTGTACACATCTTAACATACAAATGCAAGTATATGCATTTATTTTTATTATTTATTTATTTATTATGCGACAGGGTCTTGCTCTGTCACCCAGGCTGGGGTGCAGTGGCACAATCTTGGCTCACCCCAACCTCTGCTTTCCCGAGCTCAAGTGATTCTCCCACCTCAGCCTCCCAAGTAGCTAGGACCAAAGGCATGTGCCACTGTACCTAGCTAATTTTTGTATTTTAGTAGAGATGGAGTTTTGTCATGTTGCCCTGGCTAGTATCGAACTCCTGGCCTCAAGCAATCTGCCCACCTTGGCCTCCCAAAGTGCTGGCATTACAGGCGTGAGCCACCACACCTGGCCTAAGAATGTGCATTTTATTTTATTTTTTTATTTTATTTATTTTTTTGAGATGGAGTCTCACTCTCATCCAGGCTGGAGTGCAGTGGCCCGATCTCGGCTCACTGCAACCTCCACCTCCTGGGTTCAAGTGATTCTCCCGCCTCAGCTTCCAGAGTAGCTGGGATTACAGGCGCATGCTACCACGGCCAGCTAATTTTTGTATTTTTAGTAAAGACTGGGTTTCACCATGTTGGCCAGACTGGTCTCCAACTCCCGACCTCAGGTGATTCACCCGCTTCGGCCTCCCAAAGTGCTGGGATTACAGGTGTGAGCCATTGCGCCCAGCCAGTATGTGCATTTTAAATGTTGATAGATATTTTCAGATCGCCCTCCAAAGAGGTTACATCAATTTATACTCTCCTTTGAGAGATGTAGGAGTATGTAGGAGTCCTGTTCCTCACTTCTTTGCTAACATATATATTAACCATAACAAATACCTAATAATATTTTACAATCTTCCATCATATGCCTGTTCTGCCTGAAAAACCACACAAGGTGTAGTGACCTCTACGTAACCATCAGGTCCTGACATTAAGCCTTTTGCCCAGTCTCCTGTAACACCACTCTCACCTGTATAAGCCCTAACGTCTAATAGGGAAAACAAGCAAGATGAAAAAAAACAAAGAAAACGGGTTACATAAACCAACCAACCAGCGCCACCTACACGTCCCTGGCCTTCTGTACCACCAAATTCGTGAACCAGCCAATTTGCACCTATAATTGTTTGTGTATGTGTTTTGGGGGATGGAGTTACCAAAAGATTCCTAAAATGGTCTGCGATTACTACTTAAAAAAGATAAGCATCAGTGATCTAAGTAATTAAAAAGAGAGCGAGAGAAAATTAAGATTGGAGGGCTGGATGCAGTGGCTCACGCTTGTAATCGCAGCACTTTGGGAAGCCGAGGTGGGAGGATTGCTTGAGGCCAGGAGTTCAAGAGCAGTCCGGGCAACACAGCAAGATCCCTGTCTCTACACAAAAATAAATTAGCTGGGTGCCATGGCATGCGCCTGTAGTCCCAGCTACTTGGAAGGCTGAAGCAGGAGGATCGCTTAAGGCCAGGAATTCAAGGCTGCAATGAGCTATGATCACACCACCGCACTCTAGCCCAGGCAACAGAGCAAGACCTTGTCTCTAAAAACAAAAAAGAAGGAAAAAAAATTGGATAAAAATCCAAATGCCTGATTTTATGGCTTAATGTAGATAAACTAAGTATTACGGTATACTTAACTACTAATATGTAAAATAATGAAATCACTCTAGGGCAGTGATTCTCCGATTTTGGACTAGAAACATTTCTGAAACAAAACCTGCGACCCAAAGTGGTCTTTGTCAAAGTTCTCTCACTTCAGATAGAGACATTAACCAAAAAATAGCTACCATGATCTGTCATCATTTCATAAGGTAATTTCAGTACCAAAAAGTAGAAAAGCTATAACATGATAGTAAAAGGCAGTTCCTTAAGGTGGATAAATTTAACTCTATCTCAAGTTCACTGCTCTAACCCTCATGTTCTCATTTCACCATCCCGTCTGAGAATCCAAATGACACACACGGGAAACCTCTGTCCTGTAGGATCACTGCCCGTGGACTGGCATTTGAAAACTACTGCTATCAGGAACCTTCTCTTAAATTCATAAAAGCCAGGGATTCTTGCCTCTGTCTTGTATTTTACATGTGTAGTTTAGAAATCTAGAGGAGAGAGCCCCCAGTTTTCAGTTCTGGATTTGCCGCTAATTAACTTCAGTTACTGAACCCTTCTATGATAAGAATAACACCTTTCCTGCCCATTTCACAGGACTGACAGGTTCAAAGAAATCCAATATGTGAGCAAGTTTTTTCGTAAACTATCATGCTTAATATAATGATTAAGTACTAACATTTATCAAGCATTTTTAAAGTGCCAGATGCTGTTCTAAATGCTTCCCAAATGGTATCCCATCCACCCCTTTTGGCAGCCAAGTGAGGAAACTGAGGCTCAGAGAGGATAAAGAACGTGCCACGTTCATACAGTTAGTGAGGAATAAGGTCAGGACTGGACCCCATGACTGTCTGGTTGCAATTCCATTTTTTTGTTTTGTTTTGGTTTTTGAGACAGGATCTCTCTCTGTTGCCCAGGCTGGAGTGCAGTGGTACAATCTCGGCTCACTGCAACCTCCGACTCCCGGGTTCAAGCAATTCTTCTGCCTCAGCCTCCCTAGTAGCTGAGACTACAGGCACCTGCCACTGCACCCGGCTAATTTTTGTATTTTTAGTAGAGAAGGGGTTTTGCCATGTTGGCCAGGCTGCTCGCGAACTCCTGACCTCAGGTGATCCATCCGCCTTGGCCTCCCGAAGTGCTGGGATTACAGGCATGAGCCACCACACATGGCCTAATTCCATATTCTTAACCATTCTGATAAACTGTTTCATAATTAGTGATATAATTATATCATTGCAATTCTTGTATGCTACTGGCTGAATACTCTAGCTACTGGCTGAACATGCAATATTAATTAACAATTTGTCAGACTCAGGCCCTTCTAAGTCAGCAAGACCTCCAGATGATAGCTTTTAGTTTAATAAACAAAGGATTTGCTCAGGATCCATTCAGCTAATAGATGCCACTTTTTATCTTCAGATATTAACCTTTGTAGATAATTACATGCCCTATCAGGTAGAGTGCTACTCACCATTGCTAAGTAACACGATTGGGCATTATTGCACTCAAGCTGGAAACATGTCATTGGGTAAAGATGTAAAAAAAATGGGGGGAAAATGAGATATACAATTAGAAATGTCAAGCCTTTTGAGAAGTGTAGTGAATTTGCTAAATCTTTAATAAATTGTACACATGCATTAAAACGGTATATGAGGCTTGCTGAGCTGAAAACTTACACCTTAAGTGACTCTGTGGTACACTACATTTTTCTCATACATTTTATTTTGTGATTTATTTAGAATAAAACATCACCTACTTTTTATTTTTACAGAAGGCAGAATCATTTTTAGTTAACATTGGCTTTCAGCTTTAGCATGTCTATAGCAGAGAAATGCATTGTGGCATTAGTGCCAGGGCAGGGTCTGCTAGTAGAGAGGGCAGCATCCCGAGTCCAGGAGCTGTGTGTGGTGGCGCGGCCAGCACCAGCATCCTCCATGTGCGTCCCTTCTTTGGACGTTCTGGTTATGTTCCCCCCAGCACAAGACCACATTACCTCACACTTTACTTGGCAGTTTCCCAAGTAAACTTCCAGCACCCCCACCCTTCCCCTCTTTGCCGCCCAGAGCAATGCTTTCATCATGCTATTCTCCGTCTAGGAACTAGCTGGCTTTCCTGGTCTCTGTGGCATCTGGTCTGAAGTTCTCCCTTCAAGGTCCTACATAATTAGCTTCCATCTGCTTCAGCCAATTACTTTTTCATGACTTCATCAACCCAACCCTACTTCAGACATGCAGGGGACGTCACCCTTCTTTAGCAGACAAAATGCTTATTCTTATTCTCCCATCTGGAATTTTCTACCTGCTCCCTCTACAGGGTAATATACTACAAAGAATGTAGACTTTGGAGTCAGACAACATGTAGCTATGACTCTCAGTCAGATTATCTGTCTCTCTATATATTTTTAAACACATATCGAGTGGTTACAGCATATGAAAAACTGTGTGAAGTTCTTTGTCTCATTAAGTAATTTATTCATCACTCTCTACCTGTGAGGTCACTATTATTAAGTTCCCAGTTTACAGATGAAACAATGTAAACACAGAGGACGAAGGGCAGCCAGTCAGTGAGGAGCTGAGATTCAAATCTAAAACTGCCTGGAATTCAGAGCCAGTCGTCTTAACCATGACTTAAGAGCATCTAACTAGTTGTATAAACTTGAGCAAACTGCTTAACCTCTCCAGTCTTTAATATTCTCATGTATAAACAGGGATATAAATGTCTACTCAGCAGGATTAATGAGATTATGTGTATAAAGTTGCTATCAAAGAGTCTGGCATTCAAAAGAGGCTCCATAAATGTTTCTGTCTTGTCTCTTTTCTGCCCAATTACATTCCATTCATCTTTTACATCCTGCCTCTTCCATGAAGCCTCTTTGGAAGATGCAATGACCTATTTCAGCCTACAGTGATTTCTTCCTCCTGTAAAATCCAAGCGTTCTAAAATGTAGTTTTAAACTGTTTTCCAACTATTTCATTTAACTTAGCCTTTGCTTCCTCAACAGAAGTTTTTTTACAGGGCAGTAATCACATATTATATACCTCATTTACACCCCCTGTAATTAGCCAAGTACTGGATACATGTTGATTGGCCTAGTGATACAGTCCCTGCATGCAGTCTAAGACAGACGTTGCTTTGGAAAAATTTCATTCTATATTTAACAATGCTTATAAAAAGGTATATGGCAAATACAAATTCATAATCTATCACTTGTCCAGTATAGGTAACAATGAATTAAAAATTCACAGACTTGAATTTAACTTTCCTACCTGTGTAAGCCTGTGCTATGCCTAGTCATTGAAGACTAACAGACAATTGGTATTTGCTTACAAAGCTATACTATATCTTGCCAAGTTTCAATATTACCAAGAAAATAATGATCATTCCAGAAAACATTAATAACACTTATCCTTAAATATAAACAGCAGCCCATTAGGGCTTAAGTGTTTCATAGACAGCTTCATAGAGTTGAGTATTCAGGGCTGGCGATTTCCCTCTGAGGTAGCTATGAAGACTAGTACGGTAACTGGAATTTATAGAATTGGGTAACTAGTGTGTTAAGCCAATCCTGGGAGTGAGCCAAGATAAGAAAGCCAAAAATGATTCCACTGCTATAAACTAAAGCCAAACAATGAAGACAACTGATTTAAGACTCCAGACGCTGTTCATTCTCAAGTTCTTAACTAGGCCTAGACCACTGAAACCTGGCTCCAGCATATTCCACGGAATGAACGATGTGCCAAGGCCCATGCCTGGCCCTCCTCCACCCAGGACTGCTTTCCTCACACCGCAGGCTGCACAGCCCCACTCGCTGTCCCTTGGGGCATGGTGGCACAAACGCTACTTCTGCTTTTAGCTTTTGTCACTGACTCTTCTTCAAGAGGTAATTTGACCTATTACCTTTTTAATAAAACAAATGGACTCATTCCACCTGTAGCTTCTCAATTTGAGTCTCCTGGCTTGAAAAGAGCCAGTGGGAGTCAAGGAACAATGAGAAAGGTAAGGGATTTTCTAACATGGACGTGTGGCCAACCACACCGTTCAGCCAGGCAGCGGCCAGGCCAAATGGAAAGATGCCTTAAAGAAAGACAACCTCAATTTAACGATTTCCATAATTTATGAGGAATTGGTTAATTTCTGATACAATCAGTAATAAGCATTTTTATTTTTTAATTGTTTTGTGGAGATGGGGTCTCAGTATGTTGCCCAGGCTGGTCTCAAACTCTTGGGCTCAAGTAATCCTCCTGCCTTGGCCTCCTGAGGCTGGAGCTACCATATCCGGCTGCCTGAAATAAGTAGTTTTAAATGCCAGTTTCACACTATACTTGTAAAAGTTACGCATTTCACTAGAGCAAATGTCAAGCAAGCTGATTTTGAGGTGGAATGAGGAGACACGACATCGATACTTAAGCTTCCACACAGGGAAGAGGATTTACGAAGACCCAGAAAGCCAGACAGAGAATGGTCTATCTTTCTGGGAAAAACGTCCAGAGGCAGCCGATGAAACCCCCTAAGTAATGCTGCAGTGTCTCAAGTCCCTCTTCAATCTGCTCAGTGTTCCTCCCTGTGACTTTTATATCCAATTTATTACACCTTTCACTCCCGGGGGAGGATATGTCAACACAGGCAAATTCAAACATTCAGATGAAACGTAAAACACAATCTAGTTTCCAAACAGCTTTCTAGTCGGCCTTGTACAGGCTCAACAGCCAGCTGACTATTCTCAATTTTTTTCTCATCCCTGATTAAATAATTTACAGTACCGACTTCCTTTCAAATGAGAATTCCAGAAAGCCATGTCTAAACATTAGCAATCTTCCTAATTGTTATTCTTTCCATGGGTACCATCAGGATACCTTGGTGATGTTTAGATTGCTAAGGATTATAAAGATGCCTCTTCATAGGAGCATCTACCAATCTACATTCAAGGTAAAGGAGCCATGGGGCCCAAAAAACTCTCACGCTACCCCAAAACATGTTTTGCTGAAATAGACATTCTTTTTTTTTTTTGAGATGGAGTCTTGCTCTGCCACCAGGCTGGAGTGCAGTGGCACGACCTGGGCTCACTGCAACCTCCATCTCCCAGGTTCAAGCAATTCTCCTGCCTTAGCCTCCCGAGTAACTGGGACTACAGGCGTGTACCACCACGCCCGGCTAATTTTTTGTATTTTTAGTAGAGATGGGGTTTCACCATGTTAGCCAGGATGGTCTCAATCTCCTGACCTCGTGATCTGCCTGCCTCGGCCTCCCAAAGTGCTGAGATTACAGGCGTGAGCCACCACGCCCGGCCAATATTCATTCTTTCTAAAAGTTTGCATTTCTTATCTGGAAAGTCTGAAACAGAAGTCCCAAATTCTCTTTAGGAGTAAAAGGAAAATAGTGTTGTAAAATAAGAATAGTTCAATAAACTGCAAGTAATCTCTCGGATGCTTCCCAAAAGTGTACAAAAAGGAACCCAGGGCCATCATCTCCCAAGAGGCTGTAAGGCAGTGCAAAGACAAACAGCTCACCATGGCCAGAGCCCCTCTCCATAGCGCCGAGTGCTTGGTAATTTATTACCTCTGGTCCCTGGACTGCAGTGAAGGAAACTGGAATGTCATACCTTCATTCACAACACTGTCTCATGGAATTATTTTTTCCGGATTCCTTGGGAAGTTAAAGTATTTGAGAAGAATATCAGGAACTGTTGTTTCAGCCTGTTTTGTGAGTAGATAATTGCCTTCCAACTCCATTATTTCAGGAAATGATGTGTTCGGCATTGTTCCTAGATGAGGGGAGCAATGTGTTTTAGCAAGACCCATACATGCATATGAAAACAAAACAAAACAAAAGGCATGCAGTCTAAGTCACTTCACTCAACTCAGACTTTTAAAATCTGGTCTCTAGATAAGAGGTTGGCCCCAGACAACCTACCCACATACCAATAACATTCTTTTGAAAGGGTGTAAGCAAAATTTGTTTTAAGAAGTGAGAAACTTTTACCAAAATTACTAAATGTGGTAATAAATAACTTCGACAAATTAAGCGCCATCAAAATGGGTTCAGCAGAGACCTATTTGAAAAGCTAAATTTTTCTCTAATTTGGGTCTGAGTCAAAGACCAGCATGGGAACTAGAAGTAAAACACATTTCATCCTGAGAAATACCTTTGATTGCATGGAATATATTAGCTGATCTTCCTGAAATGTGACATCATTTGTGGTACCAGCTGTATGGGTGTGCCATCTAAGGATTTACTAAACTAGTATTTCTTTGGTTTAATATGTATTTTAAGACCACAGAAAAAAGTCTAATCCAACTAAGTGGTCCAAGGGGAACTGTTATGGACATCATTCTAAGAAGCTTAAATTTCTTATGATCATGACCTGTCGACCTTTTAATGGATGGATTACACAGAGCAAATTCCCAAATGGACATCTAGAATTGATGATAATGATAATAATTGTTATAAAGGAAACATTAAATAGAGCACATGTGAGGTTCTATTTTACATATATTAACTCATTTTATCCTCAAAACAAACTTATGAGGTTAAGTATTGGCCCTTTTACCACCCCTATTTTACAGATGGGGAAACTGAGGCACAGATATTGAGGTTTGAGATGCCTATTAGGCATCTCAGTGCAGATATTAATCAGGTGGTCAAATATGTGAGAAAAAAAACAGGGCTGGAGATACAAATTGGGGAGTTGATAGTTAATCATCCTAAGACTGGCTGCAGGGAAGTATCTGCAGGGAAGAGATAGTTGGAGGTCTAGCCTTGAGGCATATCAATAATTAGAGGTTGGAAAGAGGAACACCCAGAGAGGGAGAAAGCAAACCAGGAATAGCTGGTCATCAAAAAGCCAAGTGAAGAAAGTGTTTCTAGAAGGAGAGAGTAATCAATTGTACCCACTGCCTGGAAAAATAATGTGAAACCTCAGGACCATTGGATTTGGCCCAATGGAGGTGGCTGGTGGTTTCAGGGAGGAGTGGTACTGAAAGCTAAGCTGGGAAGGGTTCAAGGGAGAATACAGAATGCGGTAAGTGGACACAGCAGCAAATACCGGCAGCTCCCTCTAGGCATTTTGCTATAAACATGAGCAGATACATGGAGCAGTAGCTAAAGGGAAAATGGGGAGCATAGGGAAGGCTTCTTGGGGTTAGGTGGCAGTTATAACGCATTTATAATATGCTGAATTAATGATTTTGCACAATCTAAATTTTCTTCTTCTGAAAAAATAAAATTAGTTTGATAATTAATGTTCAAAACATGCATTTCTGTTCTGCACACACTTAATCCATGCTGTTTTGCTTTGCAAGAAGCAGGATAGGTTACAAATGGTTGTCTACACTTGGTTCAGCGAGTCAGTCAGCCTCAGCAATGAGTGTTCCAGGTTACTTTTCAGTTGCTATAGCCTGCAATTTTGCTGTCCCTAACACTTACAGAGGGAACTTGCTCTTTTCTTCATGAAAATTTAGTCTAGATGCTCCTAGGTGGGCAATGGAGGGGGAAACGTCCACATGGAGAGTAGTAACTAGACCTCACGGGACAACATCCACCTTCTCCTTTGAGATTTCTTCCTGCCGCCACCACTATCCAATACATTTGGTGTTGAGGGACAATGCCTTGCTTAACTTCCTCTACGTAGCCGAGATCATGTTGGAACATTTAAACAAAGTTTCATGGAGAATTTGGCGGTTACAACATGGAAATGGCCGCACAATAAAATATAACTAGAGAATCTGGTTTACAAAGCATAACTCACTTATCTCTGGTTCAGGTGCTCCTACAAAGGTGACTGCGTGACCTGTAGTCCACTTCCGTGAGGCAGAGGTTATCTGTAACCTCTACCCACTGTGGAGGGAGACAGAGAAGAAAGAAAAGGGGTAGAGGGCGAGAGAGGGTGAGGGAGAGAGAGAGAGAGGAGGTAGGTTCTCACACCCACTTAGTCCTCTTTAAGAACGCACCACTTTCTCAGGTGATAATATTGGTAAGGTCTATTCATTTCAGGACTTATGTATAGTCTTATTCTGTGGCCTTAGATACCTACATAAGATTTTAACACAATAAACCCAACATCCATATAAGACACACACACACACACACACACACACACACACAACAGATACAGAAGAGAAGAGGGATTTTGTTATGCTCTCATGATTTCAGATACCACTGGGACCTGGGATCTCCAAGTGGGAGCTGAATTCACTTCATAAGATACCTAGGCCTGTGATAACCAGGGGCCAGTTGGGGCAAGAAGGAAGGGATGAAAATAAATCCTTGGGGACTGCTCTGCACTTTCACTAGTCATTTGTTCAGCCCTAGTGTCATCCCGTAGGCAGCAACCTCAGAGCCGACTTACCCCACAGAACATCTCACACTAAGGAAACCAAGAACAAAATGTTACAGGAGCTCGTTTAATCTGAACATGGAGATGCTTTTATCCAGTGATGCGTTTAGGGAACCATCAGTGTCACCTAAGCACTCTTAAAGCTGTGTGTGTGTCTAGTGGTGATGGAAAGCGGTGCTTCTCATCTGCTTCTCCTTATTGTCAAAAATCTTAGTAAAAACCTCAAAACCTCTTCAACACCAGATAAAAGGGAAACTGTGAGACTTTTTCTGAAAGTGAGTTGAAGAACAAACTGTTTTGAGGCAGTAAGTAAACAGAAAGGGAAGCAGGCCAGTGGGAGGTTGGGGCTGCAGCCGCAGACGGAATGGTCCTAAACAACAGACACCTCCTTCAGGCACTGGAAGCTAAGAGATTCTGCTTTGCTTTCCCACCTGGCAATACGACTTTCAGAGCTGCAGCCAAATGGGTACATCCCAGGTCCCACAAGTTAAGGCTCTGAATACAGTTCTTTAAAAAAAAAAAAAATCATCAAATATAGTGGCTCATTATTAGCTTAAGCATTACATATCACTAATGGTACTATGGTATTTTGAGGCATGATACCGTCTTTGTGGGCCAGCTAAAAGCCTAATCACCATGTACATCATTGTTTCTACTGGGAGATGCATTCCAAGTTCCCAACAAATGACCTAAGTGAGGTTTTGGGGGAAAATACTGTTAATTGGGGTAACTTTTTTTTCAAAAAGGTAAAATTTCAAGTTTCTACTTTTGCAGTATATAGCTTACTTTAAAAGCTTAAAAGCCTTACCAGAGAGAAATAGCAAATATTATAAACCAGATGATGACGGACTATTGAGAAGCCTGACAGTTTTGATTAAAAACAATGAAACACATTCATCTAGTCTTTATGTTATTTCTTCATATTCAATTATTGTAAAACACAAATGCAATGTAAATAGCAAGGATAACTCAAATCTTCCTTAACCAAACTAACTCATGGTCAGCCTTGTAATACAGCAAGAACTTCCCTTTTCTTTTCTCTTTATTTCAATAGTTTTTGGGGAACTGGTTGCATGGAAAAGTTCTGGTAGTTTCTGAGATTTTGGTGCACCCATCACCTGAGCAGTGTACACTGCACCCAATGTGTAGTCTTTTATCTCTCACCCCTTTACATCCTTCCTCTCGAGCCCCCAAAATCCATTATATCATTCTTAGGCCTTTGCATCCTCATAGCCCCCACGAACTTCCCTTCTTAATATGTGGTCAGCACATGTCCTATGCATGGGATATAAAACAGCATAAAACATTCTTTGCCCTTGAATAATTCAGTCTTCTGGGAAAGGAAATGGGAAATCCTTAAATAGAGGTAGCTGCTTAATAAAACTTGATGTATTTTCACACTGATTATAAAAAGCAAAATACTTAATCTAAAAGACAAAGACCATTTAATAACTTTCTTGGTTTCTTACTTATAGTAATGGTGTTCTCACAAGCAAAAATTCAGTCACTTTGGGCTAAGAATTAGAATTTTACGTAAAAGAGAAATAGAGATTATCTAAATCTGAAGCCATGCCAGTAATTGTCATAAGTAACATAAACAGTCCATAGACATATCTATATATGGATGTTAAAAATTCCCATCATCTTAAATTCCAAACCAAGATCTTCATCTCTATCCCTGCCCTGTCTAGACTAGGAAGTGCTATTTTCAGCTACATTCTAAAAAAAATCCTTATGCAGGCTAATAATTTCCTCAACCTATCAGTCATACATCTGAGTCCACAGAGTAACCTTCCTGTAACACTTTCATCATGCCACTTACACTAAGTCCCATTACCTACAGGATAAGCACAAATTATTAAAGTTGGAAATGATGTGAAAACCATCTATGTGATGTGTTTAAAGTCTCTGTATAAATTTAGTGATGGAAGCATGACCAAAACGCAAGTGTTCTCTCATTTCCAATTTCCAGTGCACTTTCCAATTTCCAGACTTTTCCACTACTGCTTCAACATCAAACAAGTCTGTGGATTATTGTCTAAATTTCCCAAAAGTAGGTCCACCTGTGTTTTTGATAAACAAGGGCAGAAACCAAGCTTTAGTCAGCTTCTTAGCCCTAGTTCCCAGAACACAGGTGTTTACTGAACTAGACTGAGCTGGAAAGATTCTGCCATCCTTTTCATAACGCAAATCCTATTGCATTCAGGTTTTATCTTTACTACAAATGATTCCCTGATCACAACTCACAAAGACAGTTCCTACTTGGGACTCACTTATTTTAGTCATACGCTGCCTGCTTAGCATATCATAGTCTTTGATGTGGTATTATGCAATGTTACGGTCTTGGTTTTCTACTTTATTATTACACATGCACAACTCAATTATAAATTCCTTTAAGATAGAGTGCTATTTCTGACTATCTGCCTTTTGGAATATAATCCTGACACAGAACAATGCTCATATGTTTATGAAATCCTACTCTGGCTTCCATGCTAGGTGGGGAAAAAAAAAATACAACTAGCTGTTAAATTTCTGTTTTCGACCAATTGCTATATTTTCATGCCTGTAAACATTAATTTAAAAATTATAACTGTCTTAATTTGGAGGAATGAACCAAGAGTTTCTTTTCTTTTCTTCCCCCCGCCTTTTTTTTTTTTTTTTTTGGAGATGGAGTCTCACTCTGTCACCCAGCCTGGAGTGTAATGGCACGATCTCGGTTCATTGCAACCTCCCACCTCCTGGGTTCAAGCGATTCTCCTGCCTCAGCCTCTTGAGTAGTTGGGACTACAGGTGCGCGCCACCATGCCCAACTAACTTTTTTTTGTATTTTTAGTAGAGACAGGGTTTCGCCACATTGGCCAGGCTGGAACTCCTGACCTCAAGTGATCCACCCGCCTCGGCCTCCCAAACCGCTGGGACTACACGCGTGAGCCATAGCGCCCAGCCAAGTTTTTCAAAACCCATATAAAAACATTATTAGGAATGTTCCATTTCTTAATTTGGCTTTGGTTATACAAGGTGTAACTTAATGATTTTTGTACCATTCTATACTTCAACATAGACCAAATATAAAGGCATTTTTCACTGTACTTTTATTGCTGATAAAACTGCACATCACTTACGTAATGAAAGACTGTATGTTTATGACATGAAGAAAGCGAGAAAAAAATACAATTCTCCTAAAAATACAGCACTCCTAAAAAAAATGCAGCATTCCTAACCATCATGGAACTCATAGGCTTTTCTTACATTTTGGTATTTTTATTCAGCTATATAACTTACATTTATTATCTCCTAAATATCTTTGTCCATACATGGTATGCACCCATCCACATAAAACTGTTTAGAGTGGGGAAAACATGTTATCACAGTGACACCTGCTGGTGTTCAGCTATAAATTTTATATTCTAAGTGAAGGACAGATTTTTTGGTGTCAAAATTTTTCTTAATAAAATTTAATATTAATGTTTCCCACTTAAACAACTTGCATAATTGTTAAAACCAAATCTCTGTAATACACAACTGACCACCTAAGATTTTTATTTTGTGACAATTATCTTACTGTAATTTTATTAGCCATTTTCTTTAGAAAGACACTTTCCCAACAAAGCAGCTTAAGTATTCAGATGACATGAAGTTTTTTAAAAAGTGAATTAACTTGTGGCTTTCTTTTCAAATTCTCTATAAATTCTATTTTAAGGGAAACTATTACATTAAATCAACATTTACAGAATATTTTCTCTGAATGATAAATGTTAGCAATATAAACAATTTCACAGAAGTCAAAAATCAGGTCTATGTAGAGAAAATTTTAAGAACACAGATAACCTTGTACACTGACTTCTATTATGGTAAAACTTCACACTCATAAATGGTGATAATATTTGCAATGGAGGCTAACTTTTAATGCCTGCCAGGTCTCAACCAAACTTTTCTTTTTTAAAGTTAAAAGGGGAAAACAATTGCTCCAAGGAATGATGGAATGCACATGCCCTCACTCATTTCAAGTTTTAAAAAAATACAGTACTGACCACATTGGCTGCAGAGTGGACCTGCTGGCCACAGGGGACTGATGCAAAGGGCTGGATCTTGTGTACACACTCTCTCCTCTCTTGCTATCAGTAAATGCTGCACCACTTGAGCCTGGTGTTGTCTGCTCTAAACGTCCTTGAATCATGCACTGGCCTCTTCCCAGGGTGGCACTTTCTATCTTAATCCTACCTACATTCATGTTATATTCTTTTTCTTTTTTCCTATGTTTTGTAGAGACAAAGTCTCACCATGTTGCCCAGGATGGTCTTGAATTCCTGGCCTCAAGTGATCCTCCTGCCCCAGCCTCCCAAAGTGTTGGGATTACAGGTGTGAGCCACTGTGCTTGGCTCTTTTTTTAAATTGATAAATAATTGTATATATTTATTAGGTACAATGTGATGGGTTGATATATGCATACATTGTGGAATGATCCAATCAGGCTAATTAACATATCTATCATCTCATATTTTATCCTATGGCAAAGCCTGACCACACAGCAAATGACAAAATAATAGTAAATACCTTTAATGATTCAGAGTATTTTAGAGCAGAATTTCACATATTGACTTATTAATGTTTGTAGTACATCAGACTATCATTTTAGAAAGCGATGTAATGATAAAGAAAAATTTTTGGATCCATCTGTACTATGGATTTTCATGATATCACTTATGGAATTTTTAAAAAACCATGAAATATTATTTAGTCTATCTGATGTGTTGTTGCTAGCTCAACATCAGGTGGGCAAAACACTATATTCCTTGTATTTCTGCACTGTTTTGCTCTTCCTCTAAAAGAATATAATGGGTATTTCTTGGTTATAATGATGAGATAAGATTAAACTACATATAAGGCACTTTAAAAGGCTCTAAGTTATGTGATACAAATATGAGTATTGTATTTACTTACCTTAAATTAATTTGGACTATTTCTTCAGAGATAATTTGAAGCTTGAGTTTTTGTGAGGATCAAATGTTAGTGTACTGCTCTTGAAGTGTATCACATCTGAAAATCCAAGTTTGTTTTCTCTTGCTTATGGAACATAAATAGGAAAATACCAGAGGAAATACTGTTTTGCTATCGTTGCCAGCCCAGTCACAAGAAAGCATTATTTGTAGCAGTTAAGATTCAAAAATGAGCAGAGGGCTGGGCACTGTGGTTCATGCCTATAATCCCAGCACTTTGGGAGGCCAAGGTGGGGGGATCACTTGAGATCAGATGTTCGAGACCAGCCTGGCGTTTAAGAAAGAACCAAACGACTCTTCTGAAAATAAAAAAATATAATAACTATAACATGGCAAAACCTCATCTCTACTAAAAATACAAAAATTAGCTGGGTGTGGTGGCAGGCACTTGTAATCCCAGCTACTTGGGAGGCTGAGGCAGGAGAATCGCTTGAACCCAGGAGGCGCAGGTTGCAGTGAGCCAAGGTTGCGCCATTGCATTCCAGCCTGGGCAACAAGAGCGAAACTCCACCTCAAAAAAAAAAAAAAAGAAAAAAGAGCAGAATGAGGAAGAGCAGGCAGTAGGTGATATGCTATGACTGATTTCCATTCTCCATTCATTGTATGACCTTGATTTGCATCAAGTCAATAAAATATTAACATTATATTGGGGTTGAAAACTATGAAATAATTAGAAAACCTTTCTGAAAGACTAAGAACAAGCTACTAGAAAATACATCGTCTGTAATGGAAGCTTCAAATATTTTGACTGAATTAATGTTTAAAATATTTTTCTGGTATTTTTCATCCTGACAGAGAGACTTACAGCCCCAAATGGCAAAAAATAAATAAACAAATAAATGAAAATAAAAAGCCTCCAGGGTACAATTTCAGGAAAGGCAGACATTATGCTAAATTCCAAAGCAATAAAACCCGCTACCTTTTCATTTGCAATGGCAACCAGAAAACCCACTACCTCTAGACACATGCACAGTAGGAAACTGTTCAGACAGTCCCTGGAAATGTTCAGATAGAAAGTTTATGCATTATAAAAGCAAAGAAGAGAATTCACTATGTATCTTGGAGGCATCTGTGACTCCTCCAGATTTTCATGGCACTTTGGGTTTAATAGCCCAGATCGAGCTCCCTCTATCTACATGCCCATAATAGTTGCCTGAGACATTTTCACAAACCACAATAATGTCCTAAAGATTAAAAATTCCAAAATCAGGTATTCAGGTAAGAGTTATGCAGGTTTAGAACACTACTGAACTCTTATTTGCCTATATTAGCTCATAAACAGTAAAAGATCAATCCAATAGAAGCAATAGAGAATCATATTAGTTCATGGATAATAGGAAATAATCTAATACAAAAGATTTAGTGTAATATTGAAAAAGTAAAAAAGTATCGTTTACACTAGAATACGGGCATGTTCTTTTTTGGAGAATATAATAAAATCACCATATACTTGTCTAACATGCCATTTCTGTACAGAGAAATCTGTCTGGCCACTGGACACCAGAAATGCTAGAAAAAAATTTAAACTTTATTTTATTTTTTTTGAGACGGAGTCTCGCTCTGTCGCCCAGGCTGGAGTGCAGTGGCGCAATCTCGGCTCACTGCAAGCTCCGCCTCCCGGGTTCACGCCATTCTCCTGCCTCAGCCTCTCCGAGTAGCTGGGACTACAGGGGCCCGCCACCACGCCGGGCTAATTTTTTGTATTTTTAGTAGAGACGGGGTTTCACCGTGGTCTCGATCTCCTGACCTCGTGATCCGCCTGCCTCGGCCTCCCAAAGTGCTGGGATTACAAGCGTGAGCCACCGCGCCCGGCCTTAAACTTTATTATTCTTGACTGAATTTATGGCAAATTAGTGAAAACAACTGAAGGCAGCTCAGGCGACTGGGACATTCTATAGGATAATTGAGCTCTGGATAACTGCCCTAAAGGCGACCCCATCCCTGCAGCCTAGGAAGGCCCCAGTTGTTAGGAGCCATACCTGTGTGAGGGACAGGAATCAAAGTGAGGGACTTTCTCAGTCTTCTCCACCTGCCGTAACAAAATACCACAGGCTTGGTGGCTTCAATAAAAATTAATTTTCTTAAAGATGTGCTGGCAAGAAGTCTAAGGCCAAGGTCCTGAAAAATGTGGTTCCTATGAGGCCCCTCTTCCTGGCTTGCAGATGGCTGCCTTCCTGCTGTGATCTCAGGACTTTTCCTCTAGGTGCAGGAAGAGAGCTCTGGGGTCTCTCTTCTACGCCCTATGACCTCATTTAACCTTAATTACCTCCTTACAGGCCCTGTCTCCAAATACAGTCACAATGGGGTTACAGCTTTACTCGATGAATTCAGGGGAGACAAAATTCAGTCCATAACAGGGACTGAGCTGGATGAGCAGGAGGACTTGTAAAGCTTCAGAGGACACTGTCCTCAGGAATGAACTAGGAAAACACCTAAATTGACCCTTCTTCATTATTCAAGAAGAGATATAAAGGAAGAAAAACGTCTCCTCTGGGAATGCCTCAACGAAGCCAACAGTCACAGGTGTTTAGGGCTGAAATCCACATTTTGTGAGTGTGTATACACACACGTGTGTGGGTGCAAAAGCTTAAGGAGTAGAAAAGGGAGAGACAGGGAATCCAAGATGAAAACTGATTTTGAAGTGGTCTGTGGTTTATAGTGTCACAACAAACAAATTGGTGCTACAGGGAAAAAAAATCTTCTCTGTAGGACTATATTTGAAATTAAAAAAAAAAAAATCTCCCAAAAGAAAGTTCAGAGGAATGCAAATTTAAAATAAAAAATGGCTGATCACATTAGGAAACTAGTCACCATAAACTTGTTTCAGCAAAAACAACAAGCAACAAACTATAAATTCAGATCCACAAAAAATATTGAAATTACCACGTACAGAATGTAAAATAAGTACTTTTAATGTTTAAATAAAAGAAAAAGAAGGAATCATGGAACCATCCCAGACAACCCAGGAAAGTTTAAGAAAGAACCAAACAACTCTTCTGAAAATAAAAAAATATAATAACTATAATTAACAACTTAATAGATGGGTAAAAAAGGTTAGAGATAGAGTGAAGACAGCATTAATGAAATAGATTTAAAGAAATTATCCAGAATTCAACACCTAGAGACAGACAGATGGGAAATATGAAACAGGGATTAAGAGATATGGAGAGGACAGTGAGATCATAAAACAGAAGCCTAATTTTATTTCCTGAAGGAGAGAATAGAGAGAATGAGGGAGATACAATATTCAAAGAGACAGTAGCTGAGAATTTTTCAGAATTTATGAAAAGTTACCAATTCTCAGATTCAGGAATCTCAATCAATCCCAACAGGACAATGAAAAGAAATATACAGCTAAACATACTGTAGTATGGCCACATTTGACTGTAGAACACCAAAGATAAAGATCTTAAATATGACCTGAGAAAGAAGGCAGATTAGCTACAAATACTGATCAGACTGACAACTGTCACTCCTGAAGGAGCAATGGAAGCAAGAAGACAGCAGAATATTATTAAATACTGAGAAAACAGCTGTCAACCTATAATCATATACCTAGCTAACTTTCAAGGACAATAAAATAGTAAACTTCTAGGGAAATCTACCTAAACACTAACTATACAAAATAACTACTTTTGTAGTAAAACCAAGATAGAACTAGAATTCTAGACAACAATTTGTAAGTTGAAGAGATAAATCAGACTTTGTACAAAAATCTCTAATGTATAGGAAGAGAGTAAAGATGTTAACTTTAGATTCTGTTAACTATGCAAGCTAAATTTCCCACTAAGCACTTCATTAAAAGTTAATTTTTACATATAAATAAAATACATATCAAAAGTGACTTGGAAACTGTCACTTTCAGTTTAACTCTGAAAGCAGTAGAAGAAAAGTAGATGGAAAAACAAAACAAAGCAAAATCAAGTTGAAAGAAGTCAAGAAACAGAAAAGGTGGGACAAAAAGCACAAAATAAGATGATATAAATAAATCTTAACATATCAGCAATTTTGACAAATGTAAACAGATTGAACTCTTTAGTTGACAAATGATCAGAAAGAAAAACATCCAGTCACGCAGTTTCTTTTTAAGACAGTCTCGCTCTGTCACCCAGGCTGGAGTGCAGTGGCGCAATCTGGGCTCACTGCAACCTCTGCTTCCTGGGCTCAAGTGATTCTCCTGCCTCAGCCTCCTGAGTAGCTGGGACTACAGGTGCACGCCACCACGCCCAGCTAATTTTTGTATTTTTAGTAGAGATGGGATTTCACCATGTTGGCCAGGATGGTCTCCGTGATCTGCCCGCCTCGCCCTCCCAAAGTGCTGGGACTACAGGTGTGAGCTACCATCCCCGGCCCCAGTCACACAGTTTTTAAAGGGCATATCTAAAACATAACAGCAAGGTTTAACAGAAGGATAAAAAAAAGATATATCCTACAAATCTAGCTAGCTGGCATAATCTATATAAATAAAATATATATTTTATGTATTTTTTATATTTATGTATATATTTATAGTTATTTATTTATAACAAGACTTCAAATATATAAAAATCTCTAAAACTAAAATTGACAGAATTATAGGGAGAAATTGGTAAGTTCACTAGGATAGAAAATTTCAACACATCTCAGAGTCTGAGAGATCAAGTAGAAGACAAAAGAACAGTAAAATGGAAAAAATTTGAACTACAAAATTAACAACTTTGGTCTAATGGACATCCAACAACTAAAAAACAAGCATATTTTTCAAGCAATCACGAAACATTTACAAAAACCGGTTATAATCTAGGTCATAAAGCAAATCTCAATATTAACAGATCAGTCTTACATGTACTTATTTTCTGTCCACAATTCAAATTCAATTAAAACAGGAATCAGTAAACACAGAATTTAAAAATATACACGCTAGGAAATGGGAAAAAAAGCCTCATACGTATGTTAGTCCAGAAAGAAGTCATAATTAAAAATTAAAAATACATAGAACTTAAAAACAAATCTTTCTATGGTGCTTTAAGATTATAAAACATTATTTCATTTATCATTACAATAATCCTACGAGCTACATAGAACCCATAGTATCTCTGCTCAACAGCATAAACACAGCAGAAATGTTACAAACTGGCTAGGCACAGTGGCTCATGCCTGTAATCCCAGCACTTTGGGAGGCTGAGGTGGGCAGATCTCTTGAGGTCAAGAGTTTGAGACCAGACTGGCCAACATGGTGAAACCGCTTCTCTACTAAAAATACAAAAATTAGCTGGGCATGGTGGTACATGCCTGTAATATCAGCTACTCAGGAGGCTGAGGAACAAGAATTGCTTGAACCCAAGAGGCAAATTTTGCAGTGAGCCGAGATCACGCCACTGCACTCCAGCCTGGGTGACATAGTGAGATACTGTCTCAAAAAAAAAAAAAAAAAAAAAAGGACAGAAATGTTACAAATTATGTAGTTATTAAAATTTTTTTACATATAAATAAAATACATATCAAAAGTGATTTGGCAACTGGGAAACAGAAGCAAAAGTGTTCACCACTAAAAATATCAAAAGGAAGGTAAATAAACCAACTCTTATAGAAGCTATGTTGAATAGTTAAACATGTTACAAGGAAACAATTGAGTATCTTAACGTCTAAAGCTCAAAAAGCCCATCAATTCATTTTGGTTTAGGAAGTCCCTTAGGCATTTATGGAATAATATACAAACTTATAAGGTAAAGTATTTATTATTCACATGAGATGAACACAAACTATCAGAAATCTCTGCTACACAAGTTGGGTAGCCACAGTTAAGAATATATTCCCTTCACACACACAATCTTAATTTCTTGGTTACAGCATCTGTTCAATGATGTGTTGGCAATTAATTGCATTCCAAAAAGTGTCTACAGTACAAAGGGAATTTTCATTTAAGGCTCCCCTCCCTTTTCATGTGTGGGATATTTTTGGAAGTATTTTTTTTTCCATCCACTGAATTAAGAAAATTCCAACATGCCTTGGTGTCAGCAAGTACGCTTTTTAGTCCAGGTACCAGCAAATGATTGATGAGCCTGTCAAGCCTACAGTAGCGGATAGAGAAAGTTGGCAGAAGTTCAGTGTTATTGAAAAAAATCTCAAATACTTATTTCATCTCCTCTATTAACTTTAATCACATTTTCAACATGCAGCCAAGAATGAAGCTTTGACAGTAAGCCATACATTTACACAGGCAGGCATTGTCAATTTTCTGCAGTCGCCACACTGAGATAACACAAGAGAGCTGGGTATTTTCTTTCTTGTGCCTTTCTTTACTAAAGAGCAATAAAAAATATGTGAAAGATTTATCCATACTTCAAATTCGTTTACCATAAATCTCTTGAAATTATTGCATTTACTTTTGCTTGGTTTATGGCAAATAAAAAATCAACTTAGTTCTTCAGTTAGATTTTTTTTTTTTTTTGAGATGGAGTCTCACTCTGTCACCCAAGCTGGAGTGCAGTGGTGCCATCTCAGCTCACCACAACCTCCGCCTCCTGAGTTCAGGTGATTCTCGTGCCTCAGACTCCTGAGTAGCTGGGATTACAAGCGTGCACCACCATGCCGGGCTAATTTTTGTATTTTTAGTAGCGACGGGGTTTCACTATGTTGGCCACGCTAGGCTTGAACTCCTGATCTCAAATGATCCGCCTGCCTCGGCCTCCCAAAATGTTGAGATTACAGGTGTAAGCCTGTACCTGCACCCAGCCTCAAATTAGACTGTTAAATGCAGGTTTTTAAAGATCACAGTGATGACAGAACTTGTACATGTTTCATCATAATATACCTGCTTATGAGAACAGACATTAACACTAAAAAGGATTTACATTTAACATGGACCATTTGCTATGTGGGCAAACACTTCTGGTTCATTCAAAGCCAGGAACTTTATATGGTTCCAGAGGGACTCCCTGGCAGATTTTGTTGATTACTCATTAAACAGTCGAAACATGTATAGACATTATTTATCTTATAAAGCTTACCCACAGCAAAACAGACACAAAAATGAGGTAAATACTATGGGCAAGATTATAGTTCTTGGAAAAACTAAATGTCAAAATATATTTTTGGTAAGCTTTTCCTTCTAAGCACACTTTAAAAGCTGAAAACAGTAAGTGCTGGAAGGCCACAAAACTTAACACGTGTCTTCCCATCCACGGAAGCCCATGGCATTATGCTGCATGGTAAAATGTGCAACCCTTCCCAAGAGGCAGCTCAAACACCACCGTGGCCATCTTTGCCGCAGCAGAGACAATGTGTTCACTCTCACCTCTCTGAAATGTGATCTCTGCTCCAAGGACAGCTGGCTTTTTTTTTGTTGTTGTTGTTTACATTACTCATGCAGTAACACTTTATACATCCTTCCAACAGCCAAGGAGGCTATGACAGGTAGCTTCTATACCTGCCCATTAAGCCACAATAATAAACTATTGTTAACCCTGTATAGAAATGAATGAAATTATCTTTCTAAGAAGTCTATACCTACAGCTCTCTGAGCTAATCAATGGAAAAGATGATCAATTCTGACTAACAAAGAGTATATTTATCCATTTTCCTTCCTACTCCTCTTCATTCAAATAATCATATATAGGCACTTAAAGCTGGAAAGATGTGGCACCCTTCTTTAAACATCCAATCAGAATGCCAGTAGAAACTTCTTTCTTCTGATATAAGAGTGCCACTGAATATATTGCTAAGCTTGAAGCAGAGGCTAAACGGTCTGGTGGGAATATTTTTCAGGAGAGAGGTGAACATCTTCTCATTAGTTTGTGATTGTTGTGGTTCAAGTTCTTAAAAGGTTGAAAATTTCGTGAGGTCCTTCTCCATCTCAGCATATTGTTCTTTAAGCCTCTCCATGGCTTTTCTGTGCTCTTCATCCACTTCAGCCCTTTTATTGGGTTGCTCCTTCATGAAGTTGTCCCACTGGAGCATATGCTGTTTCTCACTAGCTACTAAGTGGTCACTATGAATCTGAGAAAAGAAAATTAGAAAGTCACATGACATTTTCCAGACAATTATTTCATAACGTTATCTCTTGATATTTGGTTACCGTAACAATCAGCTGGTAAGTCACAAGGAAAAAGTTGTGTTATAATATCCAAAAAAAGATGACACATTAGAAACATCTAAGGCTTCTCTCATTACAATTAAACATGGATATTCTCATTTCTTAAATTTTAAAAGTGGGCTGGGCACGGTGGCTCATGCCTGTAATCCCAGCATTCTGGAAGGCCGAGGCGGGTGGATCACCTGAAGTAAGGAGTTTGAGACCAGCCTGGCCAACATGGCAAAACTCCATCTCTACTAAAAATACAAAAATCAGCCGGGCGTGGTGGCACATGGCTGTAGTCTCAGCTACTTGGGAGGCTGAGGTGGAAGAATCACCTGAACCCGGAAGGCAGAGGTTGCAGTGGGCTGAGATGGCACCACTGCACTCTAGCCTGGGTGACAGTGAGACTCTGTCTCAAAAAAAAAAAAAAAAATTTTTTTTTAAAGCATCTAGTATCTTTACATGATAAAATCAAACACAGTCCAAGTATTTTTTCATATTTCTATTTCTCCTCAAATACCATTTCACTGCAGATATTTTAAAACCAATTTAAAAAAAAATATGCTAAAAGAATCATTGCTATAAGAAATCAAAATGTCTGTCTTACATAAAATATTTTTAAGTGCATTAAAAAGAACCATAAATTATTAGTCACTAGAAAAGAACTCGAGAAATCTCTTCTGGGATGGGCACAGTGGCTCGCGCCTGTAATCCCAGCATTTTGGGAAGCTGAGGCGGGCAGATCACCAGAGGTCAGGAGTTCAAGACCAGTCTGGCCAACATGGCAGAACCTCATCTCTACTAAAAATATAAAAATTAGCCGGTGTGGTGGCGTGCACCTGTGATCCCAGGGCCTGTGATCCCAGCTACTCGGGAAACTGGGGCGGGAGAACTGCTTGAATCCAAGAGACAGAGGTTGCAGTGAGATGAGATCACACCATTGCATTCCAGCCTAGGTGACAGTGATACTCCACCTCAAAAAAAAAAAAAAAAAAAAAGAAATCTCCTCTGGGTCAGTTCTAGTCCTTAAAGCAAATCAACATCTCAAATATCTGTGTCAAATGTCTCAGTTCTTGTGATGTTCCTTAATACTGCTATATAAGGATGAAAGGTTTCTTCGTTTTCTTTCTAGCACCACAGTAATACAGATAAAATGCTGTATAAATAAAAAAGGTATGAATTTAGTTTTCTCCCTCCTTCCAAAGTATAATTTCAATGATTAACTTCGAATATGTACAACAAAAATCTAAACAGAGTATGAAAAAATAACTTTATATCCCTATTTCAACTCTTCTACATGTATGTCGTTAGCAGTTACATCTTGATACAGATTAGGTTCTATTAAACAAACAAAAACTGGGATATGCAAACTATAAAAACCTAGAAGGTTGAATTGCTTGAACCTGGGAGGCGGAGGTTGCAGTGAGCCAAGACCGCACCATTGCACTCCAGCCTGAGTAACAAAGCGAGACTCCGTCTCAACACACACACACACACACACACACCCCTACAAAGCACCCGAAGTCATTGTTAATTCTGGCATGTTAATTCCAGCACTTGAATGAAAAAGGGACACGCAGTGTACTCAGATGCTGGTTAACTCAGATGTCAGCCACCAGAAAAACAGCTCCCAGGAAAAAGAAACCATCTTCAGGCTGTTCATCACGTTCTTGCTGTTCTATTTTCTCTCTCATTTGGGTCAGGATGACAAACAGGATGAAGGGCTGAATAAACCAATGTGCTCTAAGTACCCACGAAATACAAACTTCTGCTAGTTGTTTTGCATAGCTATTTCTAAAAGCCTCTCCTTTAAGATGATATTATTCTCCTTTTACAGACAAAGAAATTAAGGTTTAAGGACACTTTTATCCTCCATGGTCACTCACCTAATAGCTTGGTTGTAGATTCAAATTTCTGACACCCAAACCTACGCCTTTTCTATCACAGAGTGCAAATCAGATCTTTCCAGAGGAAGTTTTATGTAGGTAGCTAAAAATCCCTTCCACAAGACAAACGCTTTTGTGAGAGCCTTTTTGCTAGGCTGATCTGAAGCTCCCCAGCACCAAGACTGTTCAACTTTAGACTCAACGTCAACTTCTTTCCAATTGAAAATTCTTGGTCAAACATTCTTCTAAAATGTTTGACTGTTCCTCTACAGTCAAACTTAGCTCTAAAATATGTCCCACAGACACCTGGGATCTGAACAGATATTACAGTGGTAGGGAGAGAGGATTAGGGAGGGGTTTACTTATCCAATAAATTTGTTAAACAGGTTAAACAAAATCCAATGCATTACTGTTTAACTTTTCAGCCTTATAGATTATAACTCTCCAAAAGATGCACGAAGAGCTTATTAAACTCTTCTGATGGAACTTTTGCAAAAACTGTTTCAGTCTAAGAGAAAAACCACACTCAGGCTAGAAAAAGAAAAAATGCAGATAAACTTCATCAAAATGATATTTAGCTTTAGTTGTGTTTTAATAAATACAGAGAATATTAAACATGCATACTCAGATGTTAATTTGTTCATTTCTTTGTAAATGAAAAGTCATCATTTGCTCAGCTGACCTTGTGATGTGGACCACAAGGCAACAGCCCGTGCTCCCCTTCCCAACCAGAATGCATTTTATCCAGTACAGCCCAATAAAGAAAAATGTAGCTTTGGCAGGCATACAAACCTCGCTTCAAATTCTGGTCTACCTGTCGCTAGTTGCATGATGCTGAGCAACTTAAAGTTTCTTTAACTTTAAAATGAGGAAAATAAATACTCCACATCCATAAATAATATTTATAAAGACTAGAGGTAGAACATGTCAAGATCCTAGCTCAGTGCCTGAGGAACTTAATAAAAGGTAAATATTATATAAATCACAAGCGAAGCATCTAGAAGGCAGACCACTCCACTTTTATCCCCCTGCCATTTCAGTTTTTGTTCTTTAATTTTAATAATTTAATTTACAATAGATTATTGTAATAATTCAAACAATATAGACAACTCAAGAGCAAGAGACTTTCCCCTCCATTCCTATATTCAACTTAATCCTTGATGTAACTATTATTAACCATCTGGCTACAAGAACAGTCTTTAAGATACTGCAATATATTCGTGAATAAGATACTGCCAAAGATCAGTATTTCTCTTGTGTAGTTTCAGAATATTATGAATAAAGATAAACATATTCAAGTAGCCTTTTCACATCAGGCATATCGCTTATTGGCCTTGTAGACCGAGTGAAAATAAGCTAAAAGATGACAACTTCCAAATCCAAATACAAATCTAGTTTTGCTTCCTCATCAAGAAGTTCTTACAGTCACTCCATGCTATCGTTTCCTAGTTTCCCACTTGTAATAGTAACTGCTAGGATTCTTATATTCTTTTTTTTTTTTTTTTTTTTTTTTGAGATGGAGTTTCCTTCCTGTTGCCCAGGCTGGAGTGCAATGGCACAATCTTAGCTCACTGCAACCTCTGCCTCCCGGGTTCAAGCGATTCTCCTGCCTCAGCCCCCAAGTAGCTAGGATTACAGGCAACCATCACCACACCCGGATAATTTTTGTATTTTTAGTAGAGACAAGGTTTCACCACATTGGCCCGGTTGGTCTTGAACTCCTGACCTCAGGTGATCCGCTCACCTCCACCTTCCAAAGTGCTGGGATTATAGGCGTGAGCCACCGTGCCTGGCCCATTCTTACATTCTTTACAACAATTAGTAAAGAAAAAAAGAGGGGGGGGAATCGCCTATACATTCATGTATTGACAATACTGCAGTCTTTACATACAAATAAAACCCAGCTACCTGGAAATAACATTTATCTGAAACTTAGTTGAGAATGTGGTAAGACCTTTAAGTCATCCAAACAAAAAAGATACTACAAAGTCCATTTACAAATATTGCAGGGCTCATGAAAAGCTCTTCTGATTCCGAGCCTATTTGACCTACATTACATACGATTCTAACCAGCTTAGTTAACTGGTTTCTAAGACTACACCCTATGAAAAAATCACAAGTTAAAAAATGAAAAGGCTGATAAATAAGGAAAGAATAACAGGCATCAGCCTTATAGCAAAAGAGGAGGCAGATACAAAAACTTAAAACACACAGTATCTGAGGGCAGTTGGCACAGAAACATAGCACAGTCTCTCTTTCTCATTCCCTAATGACATCACCATATTCACCATAATATAAAATCTGATATTCTCAATAATGCCTGATTCCTACAAAATTATTCTGTAACATTTAATAAATTTTTAAAAATGATAAAAGTATAGAATATCTTTTTAAAGATTTCCATCCAAAGTAATCAAAGTTCATGGTGACAGAAGACAAGAAGACCCTTCGAGACATGGAGACCTACAACATCCCCATTAAGGAGATGCCCCTCAATATTGCTGACCTCGTCTGAGAGGCTGTCCTGCTATCTGGCTCCAGCTAGGGGCAGAGCCGCAGCAGGCGTGGGGGGATGACATGGACATCTTGTCACTTTTTTCTCTGAACAAATACCACTTTCTGAGGCAAAAGAAGTTAACTGCGAACATATCAGACACCCTTTTCTTTGGGGTAGGTTCTTGCCCTAGGGGTCATTTTTCCTCCCCCAAAACACTAATTCATTTCCCTAAGCTAGCTACCTCCAGATTCCAGAGGCTCTCCCCACCCCAGCTGAGTTTCTCTGGAAATCATTCAAGGGACTATGTCACTCAACTTCATTTGCTGGAACAAATCTGGAGGGAGAGCCCCTAAAACTCCTGAGTGAGGCTGCCCAGGGGATTGTCCCCATGTAGGGGAAGCAGAGGAGAGAAAATGGTAGCCATTTTTACATTGACATTGTTTTGTATGGTATTTATTGATTCAAGAAACATAAAATTCTGAATAAAATGACTTGGAAACTGCCCCTTAAAAATAAAGAAATTAGAAAAACAACAAAAAAAGTGGCTAAAGTTATAAGAGCATTGTGCTTAAGGAAGATAAAAACCTTGGCTTTTACATAGAATTATCATACAAAGCAGCAATTCCACTTGGGCATATATCAAAAAAAATTAAAGGAAGTACTTGAACAGCTATTTGTACATCCATGTTTACAGCAATGTTATGCATGATAGCCAAAGGTGGGAGAACCTAAACATCCACAGACAGATGAACAGATAAACAGAATGCAGTCTACACATACAATGGAATATTATTCAGCCTTAAAAAAGAAGAAAATTCTGACACATGCTACAGCATGGACGAATCTCGACGACATTACACTAAAGAAACAGGCCAGTCACAAAAGAGACAAACGTTGTATGAGTCTACTTACACAATGAACCTAGAGCAGTGAAATTCATAGAGCTAGAAAGTAGAATGGTGGTTTCCAGGGGTGGAGAGAAAGGGGAATGAGGAGTTACTGTTTACCGGGTACAGAGTTTCAGTTTTGCAACATGAACGAGTTCTGTGGGCCGGGTGTGGTGGTGCACGCCTGTAATTCCAGCACTTTGGGAAGCTGAGGTGGATCGCCTGAGGTCAGGAGTTTGAGGCCAGCCTGGCCAACGTGGCGAAACCCCGTCTTTACTGAAAATACAAAAATTAGCTGGGCATGATGGCGGGCGCCTGTTGTCCCAGCTACTCGGTAGGCTGAGGTGGGAGAATCCCTTGAACCTGGGAGGCAGAGGTTGCAGGGAGCCGAGATCGCGCCACTGCACTCCACCCTGGGCGACAAAAGCAAAACTCCATCTCAAAAAAATAGTAATAAATAAATTTAGAAAAAAAAAGTTCTGTGGATGGATGGTGGTGATGGTTGAACAACAATGTGAATATAGATAATGCCACTGAAATGTACATTTTAAAATGGTTATGAAGGTAAATGTTATGTTATATGAATTTTGCCACAATAAAAAAAATTTAAATCAAGTTTCAGTGGGCTCTTCTTAAATGAAATCAATTGCACTCTTCAAGATAAACTTAGAAAATGCCAACTTTAAAAGAAAATGAAGAGAATTTATTAATAACCTATAACTACATACCAAAAGTAATTAACTAAAATGGCGTTATCTCTTTCTACTTAGTAAAATGTATACATTAAGTTACAACAGAGAAAGAAATAATAATAAACCGGCATGCATGCAGGCTCACACTCACCGCCCTCCACCAATTAAAGATAATTTGAAATAGAAACCAATCCTGAAGATAGGTGTCTAGAACTAGGTCTATAAAAGAAGTCTGGATTACAAAATAAAACCACACTTCTGCAGAGATTCGTCTAAGTCAGTGATTTTCAATGGGGGGCGGGGAGGGCATTTTATGCCCCTCTCTCCCAGGAGATTGTTGGTTATTATAACACAGGTTGTGGGGAGGTGCTACAGGCAACTAGTAGGTAGAGGTCAAGGATGCTGCTAAACATCCTGCAATGCACAGGACAGCACCCACAATAAGGAATTGTCAGGTCCAAAGTGTCAATAGTGCTGAGGTTGAGAAACCCTGGTCTACAGGAAAACTCTGAATAATCCAACTAAGGTCTAAAAGGTCTTTTAGAGCATCTGCCAGTAATATGCATGCCATTAATTTTATATATGCCTTACAGAGACATAGGAAAAACTATTTCCTTTGATAAGGAGTGTCAGTATAACAACTGCCAAAAATGATTTTGTATAGAACAATATGTACCGATGTTACTCTATTTTCAAACTCTCTTAAAAACAACGTACAAGCCATGTGAACTTGTTGCTCTCATGTAAGTAATCATAAAGACGGATAACTGGATCTAATAAATATTTGTGGACAAGGTGAATCAAAAGCATTCATATTTACTTCATAGTTACTTCCAGTCTGGTTGAATAGGGCTTCAAAAGTTGATACCTGTGCATGAACCTAAATTTAAATTATTGACAGATATTATTAACCATTTCATCTCCACTGGTGGCATATTTTTAAGAGCCAGTGAATTTTATAAGCCAATAATATTTTCATTTCACTATTCTTATTGCTAATACCCAAAATGCAACTTTGTACTAGTGGTAGTTTTTAAGACATGTCAAATAACTAGGGAATGTGCATTTATTGTTCTTCTGAATGTACTTTTAGATATCAATTGTGGGAAATATGATTTGTATGAATGACGTTTATCAGTTTACTTCCTACAGAAATCCACAAATTGTCTTGACATAAAAGAATTAATGAATTCAAGACCAGCCTGACCAACGTGGTGAAACCCCGTCTCTACTAAAAATACAAAAATTAGCCGTGTGTGGTGGCATGCGCCTGTAATCCCAGCTACTTGGGAGGCTGAGGCAGGAGAATCGCTTGAACCCGGGAGGCAGAGATTGCAGTGAGCTGAGATTGTGCCACTGCACTCCAGCCTGGGTGACAGAGTGAGACTCCATCTCAAAAAAAAAAAAAAGAATTAATGAGTAATGGCAGTAGTCTATTTTATCTCATTACTACTCCCATCTTTGTTCTGAGAACCTTTCAAATACACAACCAAGGGCAACAATTAACATTAGGTTGTAAAATGCAGCTAGAGGTCAGGTCTTTTGCTTTGTTTACATTGGCTAGATGGGAAATTAAACTTTACCTTCATGACATACATGTATGTGCGTGCACATGTGTATGTGTGGGGTTTGAAACCTCTGCCATGTCATGGTTTCAGAAGAAGCTACATATGGCAGTAAAACAAAAAGTAAAAGAAAAAGAAAAAAGAAATAAAGACAGGACTGAAAGTTTATTGCTCCAATAAGAATGTAAAGAATTTTTACTTTGAGCAGAGAAGTATTATCTGTTTATGACTTTAAGTTGGTTAATTTATTAAATTATCTTCAGAAAAGAAAATTAGGGTAACAAATCTAAGTCTGCTTACAAACTAAGTCTCACAGACTTACCAACTTCTGGTGAAACAATGTTTTAGTATATTTTAAAATACTAATTTTTAATATATATTCTATAAAAATTAGTTTAAAAATATCCCCAGACATGATATCTATAAGAAGTGTCCTTCAGGCCAGGCACAGTGGCTCACGCGTGTAATCCCAGCACTTTGGGAGGCCAAGGCGGGTGGATCATCTGAGGTCAGGAGTTCGAGACCAGCCTGGCCAACATGGCAAATCCCTCTCTCTACTAAAAATACAAAAATTAGGTAGGATTACAGGTGTAATCCCAGCTACTTGGGAAGCTAAGGCAGGAGAACAGTTTGAACCTGGGAGGCGAACAGTTTGAACAGTTTGAAACTGGGAGGCGGCCACTGCAGTGAGCCATTGCACCACAGCCCTCCAGCCTGGGTGATGGAGTAAGACTCCATCTCAAAAAAAAAAAAAAGAAAAAGAAAAAGAAATGTACTTCATATTAAATATTAAAATATTCTTATTTCTTGGGGCCACTACTTTTTAAACCTTGGGACAGACAGCACTTTTTAACTTGCAAAATCATCAATGGGAAGGGGCTTCTCAAGTGCTTCACAGACTCTAACAGACTACGGCAGGGCTCTTACCCACACAGTGACTGCTTGCATCGTAAACAAATGGTGAGCCGGCAGGAAAAAAATGCTGCCCTACATTTTGATAGTGAGATACAATTTTCAAAGTCACTTCAAATAATTTTTATAATGCAATTTATCCATCGATCTATCAGATAAGTAGAATAGATCATTACTCTGCAGACGAGGAGCTGGAAGCTAAAGGATTTGTCCAAAGGCTTATAGCTAGCTAGTACAGGGAACCAACACCAGAAATAAAAGAAGCCAGGTATTTCTTACCCAATCTGGTCATCTTCCTACTATACACAGGGCTAATACACCACATGTAGAAATAGTTCAAACTGACAAGAGAAACTGTTCAAATTATAATTTAATTTTAAGTTCCTTCTGCTCAAGGTCAGGCTTGAATGCCATTATCTTCCTAATAAATTACACTTTTGCCAAGATCCCAAAAAGTTCTTAGTAATGATCACAGTTCTTACTTTATCCTCTATTATTACCGTGTTAGTGCTTTGGGACTCCAAGACTTTTAGCTCCTTAAGTGTAGGAACTGCCCTAAAATTAACACAATCGATCATCCCCCGTGGCACCTAGCAAAGTAGAGGAATTAAAAATATATCTGCTGTCCAGCCTGGCGTGGTCCACTTACGTCCCCAGCCCTGCCTGCCTTTCCAGCACTCTCTTCACGCTGTGCAAGCATCCCATCCTGACACAAACTTCCCTGACCACAGCTCTGCCTTGCCACTTCATCCAGGAGCTCAGCTGTGGCCCTGCTTCCCGACTGGCCTGCGGGGTCATCCTTGGGCAGCATTCCCATCTGTCTTAAATGTCAAGTCCTTTCAATTATCAGATTGTTGAATTTTCAAACTTTATATCAACATTTAGATTTGAGCAGAGGGTACAGAAACTGAAACTCTGAGAAGGTTCATTCCATTCTATTTTTATACAGTGACAGATCTGAACTATTATTGTGGATTAACCACAACACATTCCAGATAAATGGAGACAGTAACATTTGTTGATACACACACACACAAGCAAAAAGGCATTATTTTCAGAGTGACTTAGTCTTTTCAATGTTTCTTAGTAAGTTTAAGATGTATCTTCGTTAGTTTAGAGCAATGAATAAGTTACAAAAACACTTTATGATAATTGCAAGTGAAAAGCACCAAATTATCACAGGAACTTAAATTCTTGTGCTATTTTTCCACATCTGAATTTAGTTAACATATAATTCAAATAAGCAAAGCACTGCCCACCAAATGATTCAAATACTCCTATGGCTATTCATTAAATAACCTACACAGGCATGAATGCTTCCCTTTCTAGAAGAAATATACAGAATATACTCAATACTTCAGGCTCAAACGAAAGATTTATATCTCCAATCCGGTGGTTATTTGTTGTTCCATGTAAAAGTCCTATTTTCTCTCTCCTCCAGGAGACAAATACCACTTTCAGGGAAAAGATGGAAATGTTGAAAAGGAAAAAAGAGAGTTCTGCAATTTCAATTATAAAAATATTGATGGTATGACCACGTGACCACACCTCCTCAACACATCTTCAATGAATCAGCCATTTTAAAATATGTAAAACTCACTGCATTCAGAGAATTTTCTGATCAAAAGCAATTGCTAATAATCTGATAATAAAGATGCAAGACTTATATGCCCCATTATCTAAATGATCTTTTACCTTTTTTTGTTCCTGTTCCCTCTGTTGGAGTCTACAGACTGAGTCATTAGCTGCTTGCACTGAAATAAAAAAGATATGGGTTTTCAGTCACCAGACCATGTTCAAGGAAACACATACCTGGGGGAGGAGTGTGTGTGGAGAGTACATGGATTGTTTTAGATCTCAAAAAACTATGCAGAAAACTGATACTATTTTGGTGGTGGTGGGATGGTCAGAAGGGGAAAATAAGTTTTGCCAATATATTCAGGATGTCATAATTAGAACAACCATAATTCTTGAGCTTTGAGCTACAAGCCGAAGGGCATTTAAATGCTAACTCCAATGACAGATTGTCTACAGCTCTCTCACTGCAGTACCCGGTAACTACATTACTTCAACAACTTTCTACTATTCTTGCCTGTGCTCTCTTGACTTCTAATTTATCCCGGCTGCCAGTGCAAGATTCAACCTCCTCTGGACCATCTCCATTAAGTCATTTCTCTTTCTTAAGAACTAACTGCTAGTAATAATTATTGTAATTATTTATTATTTACTAAGTGCCAAGATCTATGTATTATCCCTCTTAATCCCACTTTTCTATCAGGAAATGATCACTATTCCATTTTACAGATGACAAAACTGAGGTACAGAGAGGTGACGCTGTCCATCACGGAGGTTATAAAACTAATAAGTACAGGAAACAGGATTTGAAATCAGATCTTTCTGGCTGTAAAGACTTGGCTCTTACTATCAACACTCTACTGCCTCTTTAATTATTTCATCAATGAAACCAGTTGTAATTCTTCAGTTATTTAAACCTTTTCATCTGCCAGATGCATTTTTTTCTGTTCATAAACGTTCTCACTTACTTCATCCAAATAAAGACATGTAGTGTGCAGGCTAAGAGTGAGCCTTAGTCAGTCAAATTTGGCACTCAGCTGTGTGAATGATCTTGGGCATGTCTGCTCGCTCAATTATTCATTTGTCAAATGTTTACTGAGCATTTGCTTTGTGCCAGGCACTGTTCTTGTTGGTCCTCCTATCTCTCAGCACCTTAGCTCCTCATGTGTAAAATGAACATAACAACTAATAACAGGGCTTCAGAAGTGACATAAAATTTAAATGAGAACACAGTACATACTATGCTTAAAAGTAAATCATTTCAATATTAATAATGATAACCACTTAGAGTAGTTCTTCATAAAAAATAAGCAGTCAGGCCGGGCACGGTGGCTCACGCCTGTAATCCCAGCACTTTGGGAAGCCGTGGCAGGCAGATCACCTGAAGTCAGGAGTTCGAGACTAGCCTGACCAACATGGTGAAACTCTGTCTCTACTAAAAATACAAAAATTAGCTGGGAATAGTGGCACATGCCTGTGGTCCCAGCTACTCGGAAGGCTGAGCCAAGAGGATCGCTCGAACCTGGTGCAGTGAGCCGAGATCGTGCCACTGCAGTCCAGCCTGGGCAACGGAGCGAGACTCCATCTCAAAAAAAAAAAAAAAAAAAAAAAAAATAATAAGCAATCAAGAACTGTTCATTGTTACCAACATTCTATTTATTGTACTATCCCTAAAGAAAATCCTTTCCTTATTTCTTTCCACTAATTAAACTGTTTTGTTTCAAAAGCCCAGTTCAAGGTTTACTGTCTTCATAAAGCCCTCCTGATTAGTCCCTTCCCTCTGAGGATTTTCCCTATTTGAAATTCCTTAATCAGGTGTGTGTGTATCCTACCATTTATTAATATCTTGCCTTTGCTGAAATTGGAGGTCTGTCTAATTGTTTTACAATTATGTCTTCCTACCCCACCCCAATCCGGCCCCAACTAGGTCACAAGTTCCACAATAGGGCAGGGACTGTGATTTCTCTTTCAGAGAAATGTTAGGCCTCTCCCTCTGGGAATATGGTAAAAGAGAAGAATTTTGTTTTCAAAAAGTTGTGTTTTTATCAGTAACCACTAATTTTAGCTATATCAAAGACAATATTTAAGTATTGAAAATTAGGTTCCCAATCATTGTTTTTTTATAAAAGAAAACATTAAAAAAAAAAACAAAACAGGAGTTGATTAGCTCTGCCTTCTTTCTGTGGCATGTTAATATTACATCATCTTTCCCAAGCAGTGCTTCTATCATTTCCTGCGTTGTTTTTTCCCCCACTGGCTCTGCAAACATAACTTAAAATCCATTTGGCAGTTGTTAGGAGCTTCATCACTTTCAGAAGATTCTGAGCCTAACCTAAAAAAAGAGTTACAGGCTTCTGCCACTTACTTTGTCATTTGTTATGTCCTTTACAATTTTAATCAGAACACATCTGACAAAGGTGCACTTTTGTTCCTCATCAGGATTGTTATGTTTAGACAGAATAACCACTTTCAGAAATTACAGTCCCTTTGAAGCAATTCACCTTTTAACTCTTTAGGCACACAACGGAAAAGGTTTACTTTCTGAATTTATGAAACTTGCTTTTCTAAAGTCAAAGACAATCACCAGACTGCACCAAACATTCCCTTTTTGAACAATTAGTGACACCAAGAAGGCCCATTTCTCTGAACCTTCCTATCACATCTGCATCACTTACTGGTTGTAACTCAGTATGAAGCCATTTCCCCTGTTGTCTCAGTGTTTTAGGAGACTATATCGACAAAAAAAGTCAAGAATTTATCAAGTGCTTTTTCTCTTAACCAAAAGATTATTCAAGTAGATTTGTGCCACGTACCATAGTTAACAATGTTCTATTTTCCTCACATAAAAAAGAAACAAATTCATTCTATCATGGTGTTTATAAGTAAACCTCAAATACGCACATAAGAAAATAATTTCACGACTTGCAGTTCCAAAATGCAGATATAGAAGCGGGCTAGCTTCACTCTCCACAACGGAAAACCAAAATCAGGTATACAGCGCCAGCAATACCCCAGAACTCAAACATGAGGATGAGACAGTTCTCAGGGCCACAGAGAAATGAAAACACTCTGAGGCGACAGGAACAGAATTGGACTTCCATCTCTGTAACATTCCTTCCCCAACCTGCCTTGGCACCAAGCACATGGGAAATTTCTCTGACTCATGGTTTCTATGCTAAAAGAGGGATCATGGTGGATGATCAGCTTCCCCATCATCTTGGGCTCCCTGGCAGGAGAACTGTCCCTGCCTTAACCCATGGAAAGCACTGGTGATACCCGAGGGCAGACATATCCTCAAGGACAGCCAGAGAAAAAGGAGAGAGGTGCCACTTCTACCCCCAGCCTTTTAGAAACTCTGCTCTGTAACTCAGCCAAAGGAGACACCAAATCAAAGTGGCTACTCAGCAGCACCACACTGCAGGAGGTTCGTTCCCCAGGTCCCCTGGGCACAGAGGCTGCCTAGCCAGCCTTCCCACACTAACAAGATATCCCTTTGGGGACCTCCCCCATTCAAGATGAGTGGCATTCTGATTGTTTACTAGAACTAAGGCAGACTTGGGTTTAAGGTGCAGTCTAGTGCTGAAAGGAAGCAGTGACCTAGTGAAAGAAAAAAAGAAATCTGCAGGTAAAATACAAAGAATCTCTAAGCAAATGTATCCAATAAAAACAGAAACAAGACAGAGGAGATGGGAATAAATAACTAATGCTTCAATGCCAAGACGCAGATGTACGTCCACAAGAAACAACAGCAAACCAGGAACGAAGATCTCCCTAAACAGACAAAGAACCAGTCAGTGAATGACCTCAGTGAGATGGCAATATATGAACTCTCTGACCAACAATGCAAAATAGCAGTTCTAAGGAAACTCAGTGATCTCCAGGATAACATAGAAAAAAAATTCAGAAATTTAATAAAGAGATTAAAATAATTTTTTTCTTTTGAGATGGGGTCTCATTCTGTTACCCAAGCTGCAGTGCAGTAGCACAATCTTGGCATACCACAACCTCTGCCTCCTGGGTTCAAGCGATTCTCCTGCCTCAGCCTCCTGAGTAGATGGGAATACAGGCGTGCGCCACCACGCCCAGCTCATTTTTGTATTCTTAATAGAGACAGAGTTTTACCATGTTGGTCAGGCTGGTCTCGAACTCCTGACCTCGTGATCCACCCACCTCGGCCTCCCAAAGTGCTGGGATTACAGGCGTGAGCCACCGCACCTGGCCAGATTAAAATAATTTTTAAAAATCAAACAGAAATCTTGGAACGGGGAAACACATTTGCTGAACTGAAAAATTCATTAGAGACTCTCAACAGTAGAATGAATCAAGCAGAGGAGAGTCAGTGAGCTCAAGAAAGGCCAGGCACAGTGGCTCACTCCTGTAATCCCAACACTTTGGGATGCCAAGGCGGGTGGATCACTTGAGGTCAGGAGTTCGAGACCAGCCTGACCAACATGGTGAAACCCCCTTTCTACTAAAAATAGAAAAATTAGCTGGGTATTGTGGCAGGCGCCTGTAATCCCAGCTACTCGGGAGGCTGAGGCAGGAGAATTGCTTGAACCCAGAAGACAGAGGTTGCAGTGAGCCAATAGCATGCCACTGCACTCCAGCCTGAGCGACAGAGCAACAGTCAAAAAAAAAAAAAAAAAAAAAATCACACGATCATCTCAATAGACTCAGAAAAGGCAACTGACAAAATCCAGCATCACTTTATGATTAAAATCCTCAGCAAAACCGGTATAGAAGGGATATACCCCAAGGTAATAAAAGCCATCTATGACAAACCCACAGCCAACATTATACTGAATGGGAAAACTTGAAAGTACTCTCCCTGAGAACCGGAACAAGACAAGAATGCCTACTTTCACCATTTCTATTCAACATAGTACTGGAAGTTCTAGCCAGAGCAGTCAGACAAGAGAAAGAAATAAAGGGCATCCAAATCGGTAAAGAGGAAGTAAAATTGTCACTAGTCGCTGATGATATTAACGTATACCTAAAAAACCCTTAAGACTCATCCAAAAAACTCCTATAACTGATAAATGAATTCAGAAAGTTTCAAGACACAAAATCAATATACACAAATCAGGAACACTGCTATACACCAATAGCAACCAAGCTGAGAATCAAATTAAAGAGCTCAACCCCTTTTAGAATAGCTGCAAAAAAAGCAAAATACTTAGGAATATACCTAACCAAGGAGGTGAAAGACCTCTACAAGGAAAAATGCAAAACACTGCTGAAAGAAATCACAGACGACACATATGGAAACACATCCCATGCTCATGGATGGGTAGAATAAATATTGTGAAATGTCCATAATGACAAAAGCAATCTACAAATTCAATGCAATTCCCATCAAAATACCATTATCAATATTCACAGCACTAGAAAAAAAAAATCCTAAAATTCAGATGGTATCCAAAAAGAGCCCACATAGCCAAAGCAAAATTAAGCAAAAATAACTAACCTGAGGTCATCACACTACCTGACTTCAAACTACACTACAAGGCTATAGTCACCAAAACAGCATGGAACTGGCATAAAAATAGGCACATAGATCAATGGAACAGAATAGAGAACCCAAAAAGAAAGCCAAATACTTACAGCCAACTGATATTTGACAAAGCCAACAAAAACATAAACTAGAGAAAGGACACCCTATTCAACAAATGTTGCTGGAATAAGTGGCATGCCACATGTAGAAGAATGAAACTGGATCCTCATCTCTCACCTTATGCAAAAATCAACTCAAGATGCATCAAAGACTTAAATCTAAGACCTAAAACCACAAAAATTCTAGAAGATGACACTGGAAAAACCCTTCTAGACACTGGCTTGAGCAGAGACTTCATGACCAAGAACCCAAAAGCAAATGCAACAAAAACAAAGACAAACAGATAAGATTCAATTAAACTAAAAAGCTTCCGCACAGCAAAATAAATAATCAGCAAACAGACAACCCACAGGGTGGGAGAAAATCTTTGCAAACTATGCATCCCACAAAAGGCTAATATGCAGAATCTACAAAGAACTCAAACAAATCAGCAAGAGAAAAACAATGCCATCAAAAATGGGCTAAGGACGTGAATAGACAATTCTCAAAAGAAGATATACAAATGGCCAAAAAACATACGAAAAATGCTCAATATCAATAATTTTAGGGATATGCAAAGCAAAACCCGAATTTGATACCACCTTAATCCTGCAAGAATGGCCATAATTTAAAAAATTTTTAAAAATTGATGGAATGTATCTCAAAATAATAATAGCTATTTATGACAAACCCACAGCCAATATCATACTGAATGGGCAAAAACTGGAAGCATTCCCTTTGAAAACCGGCACAAGACAAGGATGCCCTCTCTCACCACTCCTATTCAACATAGTGTTGAAAGTTCTGGTCAGGGCAATCAGGCATGAGAAAGAAATAAAGGTATTCAATTAGGAAAAGAGGAAGTCAAATAGTCCCTGTTTGCAGATAACATGATTGTATATTTAGAAAACCCCATTGTCTCAGCCCAAAATCTCCTTAAGCTGATAAGCAACTTCAGCAAAGTCTCAGGATACAAAATCAATGTGCAAAAGTCACAAGCATTCCTATACATCATTAACAGACAAACAGCCAAATCATGAGTGAACTCCCATTCACAACTGCTACAAAGAAAATAAAATACCTAGGAATCCAACTTACAAGGGATGTGAAGGACCTCTTCAAGGAGAACTACAAACCACTGCTCAACAAAATAAAAGAGGACACAAACAAATGGAAGAATACTCCATGCTCATGGATAGGAAGAATCAATATCGTGAAAATGGCCATACTGCCCGAGGTAATTTATAGATTCAATGCTATCACCATCAAGCTACCAATGACTTTCTTCACAGAACTGGAAGAAACTACTTTAAACTTCATATGGAACCAAAAAAGAGCTCGCATTGCCAAGACAATCCTAAGCAAAAAGAACAAAGCTGGAGGTATCAAGCTACCTGACTTCAAACTATACTACAAGGCTACAGTAACCAAAACAGCACGGTACTGGTACCAAAACAGATATACAGACCAATGGAACAGGACAGATGCCTCAGAAATAATGCCACACATCTACAACCATCTGATCTTTGACAAACCTGACAAAAACAAGCAATATGGAAAGGATTCCCTATTTAATAAATGGTGCTGGGAAAACTGGCTAGCCATATGTAGAAAGCTACTGGATCCCTTCCTTATACCTTATACAAAAATTAATTCAAGATGGATTAAAGACTTAAATATTAGACCTAAAACCACAAAAACCCTAGAAGAAAACCTAGGCAATGCCATTCAGGACATAGGCATGGGCAAGGACTTCATGGCTAAAACACCAAAAGCAATAGCAACAAAAGCCAAAATAGACAAATGGGATCTAATTAAACTAAAGAGCTTCTGCACAGGAAAAGAAACTACCATCACAGTGAACAGGCAACCTACAGAATGGGAGAAAATTTTTGCAATCTACCCATCTGACAAAAGGCTAATATCCAGAATCTACAAAGAACTCAAACAAATTTACAAGAGAAAAACAAATAACACCGTCAAAAAGTGGGCAAAGGATATGAACAAACACTTCTCAAAAGAAGACATCTGTGCAGCCAACAGACACATGAAAAAATGCTCATCGTCACTGGTCATCAAAGAAATGCAAATCAAAACCACAATGAGATACCATTTCACACCAGTCAGAATGGCAATCATTAAAAAGTCAGGAAATAATAGATGCTGGAAAGGATGTGGAGAAACAGGAATGCTTTTACACTGTTGGTGGGAGTGTAAATTGGTTCAACCATTGTGGAAGACAGTGTGGCGATTCCTCAAGGATCTAGAACTAGAATTATCATTTGACCCAGCAATCCCATTACTAGGTATATACCCAAAGGATTATAAATCATGCTACTATAAAGACACATGCACACGTATGTTTATTGCAGCACTATTCACAATAGCAAAGACTTGGAACAAACCCAAATGTCCATCAATGATAGACTGGATTAAGAAAATGTGGCACATATACACTATGGAATACTATGCAGCCATAAAAAAGGATGAGTTTATGTCTTTGCAGGGACATGGATGAAGCTGGAAACCATCATTCTCAGCAAACTATCACAACGACAGAAAACCAAACACTGCATGTGCTCACTCATAGGTGGGAACTGACAATGAGATCACTTGGACACAGGGCAGGGAACTTCATACGCTGGGGCCTGTTGGCGGGTGGAGGGCTGGGGGAGGGATAGCATTAGGAGAAATACCTAATGTAAATGAGTTGATGGGTACAGCAAACCAACATGGCACATGTATACCTATGTATCAAACCTGCACGTTGTGCACATGTACCCTAGAACTTAAAGTATAATAATAATCATGAAAAAAGAATTGATCTTGGCGTGGATGTGGTGAAAGGGGAACACTTTTACACTGCTGGTGGGAATGTAAACTAGTACAACCACTATGGAAGACAGTCTGGAGATTAACCTTAAAGAACTAACAGTAGATCTACCATTTGATCCAGCAATCCCACTACTGGGTATCTACCCAGAGGAAAAGAAGTCATTATATGAAAAAGACACTTGCACACGCACGTTTACAGCAGCACAATTCGCAATTGCAAAAACATGGAACCAGCCCAAATGCCCATCAATCAACAAGTGGATAAAGAAAATGTGATATATACATATATATACACATATCCATATCCATATATACATACATATACACATATACATATATATACACACACACACACACACATATACACACACACCATGGAATACTATTCAGCCATAAAAAGGAATGAAATAATGACATTCACAGCAACCTGGATGGAATTAGAGACCATCATTCTAAGTAAAGTAACTCAGGAATAGAAAACCAAACGTTGTTATGTTCTCACTTATAAGTGGGAGCTAAGCTATGAGGACACAAAGGAATAAGAATAATACAGTGAACCTGGGGACTCAGGGGGAAGGATAGGAGGGAGGTAAGGGATAAAAGACTACACATTGGGTACAGTGTACACTGCTCAAGTGATGGGTGTACCAAAATCTCAGAAATCACCACTTAAGAACTTATCCATATACCCAGACATCACTGTCCCCCAAAAGCCTATTAAAATTTTCAAAAAGGAATAAAAATCCTTTTTTTTAAAAAAAAAAAAAGGCATAGAGTGGCTGAATAAATAAGACCCCCATCTCTATGTTGCCTACGAGAAAGGCACTTCACCTATAAAGACATGCAAGTTCTATGTGCTAATGAAAAGAACGTGTATTCTGCAGCAGTTGGGTGAAATGTTCAGTAAATGTTAGTTGGGTCTTACATTTCCACGCAACCAGAAAAAGATATTCCATGTAACTGGAGACCAAAAAGAGCAGGAGTAACTATAGTTATATCAAATAAAACAGACTACAAATCAAAGACTGTAAAAAGAGACAAAGAAGGTCACTATATAATCATACAGGGGTCAATTCAGCAAGAGGGTGTAACAATTATAAATATCTCTGTACTCAACACTGGAACTCCCAAGTACATACAGCAAACATTAATAGATCTAAAGGGAGACACAGAATGCAATAGCCGCAGGAGACTTTAACATCCCATTCTTAGTAATGGACAGATCACCCAGACAGAAAATCAACAGAGAAACATTGGAGAGTTCAACTACAAACTCGACCAGGCCTTAATGACACTTACAGAACCTTCATCCAACTGCAGCAGGTTACACGTTCTTTTCATCAGCACACAGAACATTCTCTGGAACAGATCATATCTTAGGCCACAAAACAAGTCTTAACAAATTCAGAAAAGATAGAGATCATTATCAGGTATATTTTCTGACCATAATAGAATAAAATTAAAAATCAGTAACAAGAGGAAACTTGGAAAATACACACACACAACATGCTCCTGAACAACCAATGGGTCAGGGAAGAAATTAAGAAGGAAATTTAAAAAATTCTTGAAAGAAACAAAATGAAAATACAACATACCCAAATCTATGGGATACAGCAAAAAGAGTACTAACAAGGAAATTTATAGCAGAAAAACCTGTATCAAAAAAATAGAGACTTCAAATAGCCTAACAATGAACCTCAAGGAACCCAAAATTAGTAGAAGGAAATAAATAATAGAGACCAGAGCAGAAATAAATAAAATTGAGGCTAAAAACATCAAAGGGTCATTAAACTATTATCAACAACTATATGCCAACAAATTGGAAAACCTAGAAGAAATAGATAAATTCCTAAACACATACCAGCTACCAAGTGTAAACCATGAGGAAACAGAAAGCCTCAACAAACTAATAATGAATAACAAGGCTGAAGCCATGATAAAGTCTCCTACCGAAGGAAAGCCCAGGACTTGATGGCTGCATTGCTGAATTCCAGCAAACATTTAAAGAAGAATTAACACCAATTCTACTCAAGTTCTTCAAAAAACTTGAAGAGAGAATATTCCCAAACTCATTCTACAAGGCCAGCATTATCTCGTTATCAAAATCAGACAAAGACAAAACAAGAAAAAAAGAGAAAACTACAGGCGATATCACTAATGAATGTAAAGGCAAAAATCCTCAACAAAATAGTAGCAAACCAAATTCAACAACACGTTAAAAAGATCATTCACCATGATCAAGCGAGATTTATCCCAGGAATGGCAGGATGGTTCAACATATGCAAATCTATAACCCATATGGTAATTTCAATAGATGCTAAAAAAGCATTTGATAAAATCCAACTTTCCTTTATGATAAAAACTCTCAACAAACTGGGTATAAAAAGAACATAGCTCAAAATAATAAAGGCCATATATGGCAAACCCACAGCTAACATCATACTGAATGAGGAAAAATTGAGAGCCTTTCCTATAAGATCCAGAACAAGACAAGGATGCTCACATTCACCACTTTTATTCAACATAATACTGAAAGTCCTGCCAGGGCAATTAGGCAAGAAATAAGGGCACACGAATTGGAAAGGTATTAAGTCAAATTAGCTTTGTTTGCAGATCACATGATCTTATATTTAGAAAAACCTATTGACTCACCAAAAAGCTCTTGGAACTAATAAATGCATTCAGTAAAGTTGCAGGATACAAAATCAACATACAAAATCCATAGCATTTATATATGCCAACAGCAAGCAATCTGAAAAAGAAACCAAGAAAGCAATCCTATTTACAATAGCTACAAAGAACATAAAATACCTAGGAATCAACTGAACCAAAGAAGTAAAAGATCTATACAAGGAAAACTATAAAACACTGATGAAAAAAATGAAGAGGGCACACAAAAATGGAAAGATATCCATGCTCTGTAACTGGAAGAATGCCATTAAAGTGACAATAATACCCAAAGCAGTTTACAGACTCAATGCAATCCCTATCAAAATACCAACGACATTTTTCATAGAAATAGGAAAAATACATCCTAAAATTTATACAGAATCATGAAAGACCCTGAATAGTCAAAGCAATTTTGAGCAAAAAGAACAAAGCTGGAGGCATCACACTACCTGATTACAAAGCATATTATTAATATAAAGCTACAGTAACCAAATCAGCATGATACCGGCATAAAAACACACAGGCCATGCATGGCACAGAATCAATAACCCAGATATAAACTCACACATTTATAGCCAGCTCATTTTCAACAAAGGCACCAAGAACATACAATGGGGAAAGGACAGGCTCTTCAATAACCAGTGCTGGGAAAACTGGATATCAATATGACTGGGAAAACTGGATATCCATACGAAGAAGAATGAAACGAAACCTCTCTCACCATACACAAAAATCAAATAAAAATGGATTAAAGACTTAAATCTAAGACCTGAAACTGTGAAATTACTAGAAGAAAGCCTAGGGGGAAACACTCCAGGACATTGGTCTGGGCAAAGACTTTTTTCTGTAAGACCTCAAAAGTAAGGCAACCAAAGCAAAAACAGACAAATGGGGTTACATCAAGCTAAAACGCTTCCGTGAAGCAAACAGAATAATCAGCAAGTTGAAGAGACAACCCACAGGAGGAGAAAGTATTAGCAAACTATTTATCTGACAACAGATTAATAACCAGAATATATAAGGAGCTCAAACAACAATATAGCAAAAATCCCAAAGAATCCAATTTTAAAAATAGGCAAAGATCTATTTCAAAAGAGACGTTTCTCAAAAGACATAAAATGGCCAACAGGAATATGAAAAAAATGCCCAAGATCACTAATTATCAGAGAAATGCAAATCAGACCACAATGAAATAGCATCTCTAGTTAAAATGGCTTTTATTTAATTTTTTGATGGAATCTCACTCTGTTGCCCAGGCTGGAGTGCAGTGGCACTATCTTGGCTCACTGCAAGCTCTGTCTCCTGGGTTCACGCCATTCTCCTGCCTCAGCCTCCCGAGCAGCTGGAACTACAGGTGCCTGCCATCATGCCCGGCTAAGTTTTTGTATTTTTAGTAGAGACGGGGTTTCACTGTGTTAGCCAGGATGGTCTCGATCTCCTGACCTCATGATCCGCCCGCCTCGGCTTCCCAAAGTGCTGGGATTACAGGCGTGGGCCACCGTACCCGGCTAAAATGGCTTTTATTAAAAAGATGAAGAATAATGGATACTGGCGAGGATGTGGAGAAAAGGGAACTCTTGTATACTATTGGTCAGAATATAAATTAGTACAACCATTATGGAGAACAGTTTGGAGGTTCCTCAAAAAACTAAAAATAGAACTACCATATGATCCAGCAATTCCACAATACTGGGTATATATCTCAAAGAAAAGGAGAGAGACATCTGCACTCACATGTTTATTGCAGCACTAGCCAAAATATGGAACCAACCTAAATTCCCATGAATGGGTAAGGAAATGTGGTATATATACACAATGGAATATTATTCAGCCATAAAAATGAATGAAATCCCATCATCTGCAGCAACATGGACAGAACTAGGTGTTATTATGTTAAGTGAAATAAGCCAAGCACAGAAAGACAAATATTGCATGCTCTCACTCATATGTGAGAGCTAAAGAAATGGATCTCATGAATATAGAGAGTAGACTGGTAGCTACCAGAGGCCAGGAAGTATAGTGAGGAGGAGGGCATGAGGAAAGGTTGATTAGTGGATATAAATATATGGTCTGATGGAAGAAATAAGACCTAGTATTTGATAGATCAGTAGGGTGACTATAGCTTACAATAACCTATTATATAATTCAAAATATCTAGAAGAGAATAATTTGAATGTTTTTAACAAAAAGAAAGGACAAATATTTAAGGTGAATATGTGAATTACACTAATTTGGTCTTTACAAATTATATGAAAGCATTAAATTACCATAAGTACCCCCAAAATACGTACATTATACAATAATACAAAAGTAAAGTTATTTTTAAAAAGCTAAGTAAATGTAGTATTGCTTTAAAAACAAAGAAAATAATTTCAGCTTGGCATTAGGAACAGATTTTGGCCGAATGCTCATTCATTCATTTCAATGAACAAATAACTAGTGAGTGGCTATAAAGCAGCAGGCACTGCTCTAGGTGCCTGAGATACCACAGTGAACAACAACAACAAAAGTCCTGAGCTTACAGGACTCATAGTCGGGAAGACAGGGGTATGGGACCAGGCTAAAACCACAAATGTGGAATTTAATTATTGATTGGCATACAGATGATACTGAAAGGCGTGATTCTGTATGAGCTCACCAAGGGAGTTTAAACAAGAAAGCAGTCGCAGAACCAAGCCTGTGAGCACCACGAGGTGAAAAGTCGTGAAGGTAAGTGGGAACTAACGAAGTAGACTGAGAAGGAGGGGCCTGTGTTGTAAGAGGCAATCCGAGAAAAAGTGATAATCCAGGAATAAAGGCAGACTTTTCTTACTACCTTTTCAAAGATATACAGATGTAACATCCTGAAGTGGAACTTGAGCTCTGGAGGCAGAAGAGTTAGGCTTGCATGGTAGTTCCTCCAATTATTATTGGAGAATCTAGAGTGTTCAACCACTATAAATTTCGGTTTTCTCAACTATAAGGTGGGGAAGATGATAAACATTTATCTTACTGGGTTATGATTAAAAAAATGAAAAAATACAGGTGAAAATTCTAACTAGTAAAGTGCTATATAGTTTGTATTTTAAATTACAGTGTGTTCTTAAAGATTTCTAGGTAAAGATGGCAGAGTGAAGCAAAATCACACAAACTTAGTCCTTTAAATGCCTCTCAAAATAAAAAAAAAAGTTTTTTAAAAGGAAAAAAACTTCACCATTTGCTAAACAGTAAAGAATTATAATGGCACACTATAAACTTTGAAAAGTAGTAGCCAAGAATAGGAACACAGATTGCAGTCAAGAACCGAGATTCCTGGCTGGGCACAGTGGCTCACGCCTGTAATCCCAGCACTTGGGAGGCCGAGGCAGGTGGATCACGAGGTCAAGAGATCAAGACCATCTTGGCCAACATGTTGAAACCCCATCTCTACCAAAAATACAAAAATTAGCCAGGCGTGGTGATATGCACCGGTAGTCCCAGCTACTCAGGAGGCTGAGGCACAAGAACCACTTGAATCTGGGAGGCGGAGGTTGTAGTGAGCTGAGATCGCACCACTGCACTCCAGCCTGTTTACACAAACAATGTGATTACAGAGTGAGACTGTGCCTCCAAAAAAAAAAAAAAAATTTGTAAAAATAGGTGAAAAATGTTTTGACTTTCTCACATACTGAACAGATTGTCTCGTGTACCACAGATGCACACATCTTGCTTTGGAGATTAATGCTGTTTGGAGATTAATGGCAACACACATTAATCACTAGAAAACCACTTTCTCTGTAACTGAGCTTCCCTCTCCCTCTCCACCTCCCCCTATAATACCCAAGAAAATACATTTTGGTGCAGCATTCATTTGAAATGAAAAGCAATTTTAAAAAAAATTGCTGACTCACATCTCTGGAGAACCTGGCTGAGGTTGTCCCGCATTGTGTCTCTACATTTGGGAAGAGCATGTTCATTTGTTTCATGGATCATATTCTTCAAATTTTCAAGAACTCGCATTTCTCGAAGACCACGTTTTTCCTATTAAAAGAAAGTAGATGACTAATAAATATGGTGTCTTTTCTTTTTTTTTTTTTTTTTTTTAAATGGAGTCTCGCTCTGTCGCCCAGACTGGAGTGCATTGGTGTGATCTCGGCTCACTGCAACCTCCGCCTCCCGGGTTCAAGTGAGTCTCCTGCCTCAGCCTCCCAAGTAGCTGGGACTACAGGCTCCCGCCACTACGCCCGGCTAATTTTTGTATTTTATTTTTTTTAGTAGAGATGGGGTTTCACCACATTGGCCAGGCTGGTCTCGAACTCCTCACCTTGTGACCCGCCCACCTCGGCCTCCCAAAGTGCTGGGATTACAATCGTGAGCCACCGTGCCTGGCCATATTGTGTCTTAAATCTTAGTAATTACTTTTTTTTTTTTTTTTTTTTTTTTTTTGAGACGGAGTCCCGCCCTGTTGCCCAGGCTGGAGTGCAGTGGCGCTATCTCGGCTCACTGCAAGCTCCGCCCACTGGGTTCACGCCATTCTCCTGCCTCAGCCTGACGAGTAGCTGGGAATATAGGCACCCGCCACCACGCCCGACTAATTTTTTGTATATTTAGTAGAGACGGGGTTTCACCGTGTTAGCCAGGATGGTCTCGATCTCCTGACCTCGTGATCCACTCGCCTTGGACTCCCAAAGCGCTGGGATTACAGGCGTGAGCCACCGCACCCGGCCTAAATCTTAGTAATTACTTTCTAAGATATCCACCCAGGTTTTGGTTGTTAGGTTATGACTTATTATTGAAAATTTATGCAGCTTTCTTCTAATTATTTGGCAATAAATGCCTCATAATCTAGAGGCATTTTTAAAATTATGAAATGCTCCAAAAGTTGCAATGAGTAATATTTTTATAGCCATGTTAAAAAATTGGCAAGAGAAATACTAAAAGAACCAGAAAAATGATCCAGATTGCCACATATTTTATTAGAAGGAAATTAAACACCCCGATCTGATCTTAAATTTCATTTTGTCATTCTAACTATCATACAGCTTCTATTATTATGTGCTATATTTTTTCTCTGATTCCTTTTTGTTTTCTCAAAATAAAAATGGGTAGTAAAAGTAATATGTAGATACTTCCCTATATAGAAAAGAACACTGAAGGCCTGAGGCTATTATCATTAGAAAGACCTCCTCATAAGGTTGGCCCTGGCTGGGGGCTGGAAACTTGACTAGTAAACAGTTCCCTACGTTGGTATAAAACCCTTCCATAAATTATAGAAGTGGTTCACTGTGCCTAAATGGTTTACACCAAGCTTGTCCAACCCGCGGCAGACGGGCTGCAAGCGGCCCAAGACGGCTTTGAATGCAGCCCAACACAAATTATAAAACTTCCTTAAAACATTATGAGATTTGTGATTTTTTTTCTTTTTTAGCTCATCAGCTATTGTTACTGTTAGTGTCTTTTATGTGTGGCCCAAGACAATTCTTCTTCCATTATAGACCAGGGAAGCGAAAAGATTGGACACCCCTGGTTTACACAAACAATGTGATTAATGTTGAATACCTCTTTCCTTCCGGAAGTCTGAAAATGTTGTATGTGCTAGGCAGAGGATGCCTCCTTGACCAGTCCCCAATAAAACCCCTGGACTCCTAGGCTCAGGCAAGCTTCCCTGTAAGATTACACTTTACGTGTGTTGTCACAACTTGTCACAAGGGGAATTTAGTGCATCCTGTGTGACTCCACTGGGGGAGGACTCTTGGAAGCTTCTACCTGGGTTCCTCCAGACTGCTTCCCAAGCACCTTTTCCCTTTGCTGACACTGCTTTGTATTCTTTTGCCATAAAAGAGCTTGCCACAAGTATGACCATATGCTGACTCCTGTGAGTTCTTCTAGTGAATCACTGGAACCTGCAGGTGGTTTTAGGAACCCCGAAAACATCTCCATTCCAGAAAGTAGAGCAAAACCACCCTCCCTGCCCAAAATGAGGGTGGGCTATACTTAGTAATTTGCTTCCAAAGATCAGAACAGGGAAAGGGAAAAATATTAACATTATAATAGAGAAAACTAGCAACACAATACTAGAGAAAACTAGCAAATGCAGTAATACCTCAACCAAGCCAAGAAGGTTCGTATTATCAGTGGTGTCGTGTTGATAGCATGCACCCACTGATGTAATGCAATAAAGGTACTTCATCTCTGTGGTATTCTTTCCCAATACCCATAACCCCAGTCTAGTCATGAGAAAAACAACAGACAAACCCAGACTGGATACCTAGCCAGTACTCAAGACTCATGTAAAGGTCATAAAAAATAAGGAAAGGCTGAGGAACTGTCACAGACCAAACACTAAGGTGGCAGGATCATTCAATGCAATGTGGTACCCCAGATTAGATTCTGGAACACAAAGGGGACTGTAATAGAAAAACTGGTAAAATTCAAATAAAGTCTGGTGTTTCATTAACAGTAACGTGTCAATGTTGGTTTCTTAGCTTTTACAAATGCAGCATGGTAATGTAAGAAATTAAATAACGAAAGAAATTGGGGGAGGTGTTGATATGGTTGGGCTGTGTCCCCACCCAAGTCTCAACTTGAATTGTATCTCCCAGAATTCCCACGTTGTGGGAGGGACCTAGGGGGAGGTAACTGAATCACAGAGGCCGGTCTTTCCCATACTATTCTCGTGATAGTGAATAAGTCTCTGATGGTTTTATCAGGGGTTTCCACTTTTGCTTCTTCCTCATTTTTTCTTGCTACCACCATGTAAGAAGTGCCTTTCAGGCCAGGCGCGATGGCTCACGCCTGTAATCCCAGCACTTTGGGAAGCCAAGGTGGGCGGATCACGAGGTTAGGAGTTTAAGACAAGCCTGGCCAACATGGTGAAACCCCACCTCTACCAAAGATACAAAAAAATTAGCCAGGTGTGGTGGTGCATGCCTGTAGTCCTAGCTACTCAGGAGGCTGAGGCAGGAGAATAGCTTGACCCCGGGAGGTGGGGGTTGCAGTGAGCCAAGATTGTGCCACTGCTCTCCAGCCTGGGCGACAGAGCAAGACTCTGTCTCAAAAAGAAAAAAAAAAAAGAAGTAAGTGTCTTTCACCTCCCGTCATGATTCTGAGGCCTCCCCAGCCATGTGGAACTGTAAGTCCAATTAAACCTCTTTTTCTTTCCAGTCTTGGGTATGTCTTTGTCAGTAAAGTGAAAACAGACTAATACAGTAAATTGGTACGAGTAGAGTGGGGCGTGGCTGAAAAGATAGCAGAAAATGTGGAAGCAACTTTGGAAATGAGTAACAGGCAAAGGTTAGAACAGTTTGGAGGGCTCAGAAGAAGACAGGAAAATGTGAGAAAATTTGGAACTTCCTAGAGACTCGCTGAATGGCTTCAACAAAAATGCTGATGGTGATATGAACAATAAGGTCCAGGCTGAGGTGGTCTCAGATGGACATGAGGAACTTGTTGGGAACTGGAGCAAAGGTGACTCTTGTTATGCTTTAGCAAAGAGACTGGTGGCATTTTTTCCTTGCCCTAGAGATTTGTGGAACTTTGAACTTGAGAAAGATCATTGAGAGTATCTGGTGGAAGAAATTTCTAAGGAGCAAAGCATTCAAGAGGTGACTTGGGTGCTGTGAAAGGCATTCAGTTTTATAAGATAAGCAGAGCATAAAAGTTTGGAAAATCTGCAGCCTGACAATGCAAAAGAAAAGAAAATTTCATTTTCTGAGAAATCCAAGCCAGCTGCAGAAATTTGCATAAGTAACCAGGAGCCGAATGTTAATCCCCAAGACAATGGGGAATATGTCTCCAGAGCATGTCAGAGGTCTTCATGGCTGTCCCTCCCATCACAGGCCCAGAGGCCTAGGGGTAAAAAGTGGTTTGTGGGCCAGGTCCATGGCCCCCATGCTGTGTGCAGCCTAGGGACTTGGTGCCCTGTGTCCCAGCCACCCCAGCAGTGGCTGAAAGGGACCGATTGTACAGCTTGGGCTGTGGCTTCAGAGGGTGGAAGCCCCAGGCTTTGGCAGCTTCCAAGTGATGTTGAGCCTGTGAGTGCACAGAAGTCAAGAATGGAGGTCTGGGAACCTCTGCCTAGATTTCAGAAGACGTAAGGAAATGCCTGGATGTCCAGGCAAAAGTCTGCTGCAGGGGTGGGGCCCTCAAGGAGAACCTCTGCTAGGGCAGTGCAGAAGGGAAATGTGGGGTCGGAGCCCCCACAGAGTCCCTATTGGGGCACTGCCTAGTGGAGTTGTGAGAAGAGGACCACCGTCCTCCAGACCCCAGAATGGTAGATCCACCGACAGCTTGCACCATGCACCTGGAAAAGCCACAGACACTCAATGCCAGCCTATGAAAGAAGCTGGGAGGAAGGCTGTACCCTGCAAAGTCACAGGGCCAGAGCCTCCCAAGACCATAGGAACCCACCTCTCGCATCAGTGTGACCTGAATGTGAGACCTGGAGTCAAAGGGGATCATTTTGGAGTTTTAAAATTTGATTGCCCCACTGGATTTTGGACTTGCATGGGCACTGTAATCCCTTTGTTTTGGCAAATTTCTCCCATTTGGAACAGCTGTATTTACCCAATACCTGTACCCCCATTGTATCTAGGAAGTAACTACCTCGCTTTTGATTTTACAGGCTTATAGGTGAAAGGGACTTGCCTCGTCTCAGAGGAGACTTTGGACTGTGGACTTTTGGGATTAACTGAAATGAGTTAAGATTTTGGGGGACTGCTGGGAAGGCAAGGTTGGTTTTGAAATGTGAGGACGTGAGATTTGGAGGGGCCAAAGGTGGAATGATATGGTTTGGCTCTGTTCCCACCCAAATCTCAACTTGAATTGTATCTCCCAGAACTCCCACGTGTTGTGGGAAGAACCCAGGGGGAGGTAATTGAATCATGGGGGCCGGTCTTTCCCATACTATTCTCATGACAGTGAGTAGGTCTCATGAGACCTGATGGGCTTCTCAGGGATTTCTGCTTTTGCTTCTTTCTCATTTTCACTTGCCGCCACCATGTAAGAAGTGCCTTTCGCCAGCCACCATGATTCTGAGTCCTGCCCAGCCATGTGGAACTGTAAGTCCAATTACACCTCTTTTTCTTCCCAATCTTGGGTATGTCTTTATCAGCAGCATGAAAATGGACTAATACAGGGGTACAAGGGAATTATCTGTACTATCTTTGGAATTTTTCTACAAATCTAAAATTAAAACAAGAAGTTACTAAAAAAAAAGAGTGGTAAACTTGACTATGAAAAAATAATAGGTTAGTTATGTTACTGAGGTTTTTCATTTTTTTTGAGCCATTCTTATAAGGCCAGCTTCTTACTTTTTCTAATTTTCCCATAATAAAATATTAACAACTTATACAAAAGTTGTGAGAGAATAATATAACAAACTCTGATATAGTCCAAGCTTCAACAATTCTCATGACTGATTTTTTCCCCTCCATAATGCTCCACAACTCATTCCCTCCAGATTATTTTGAAGCAAATACCAGAAAGTATATCATTTCAACTGTTAAATATTTCAACCTGTATCTTTTTTTTTTTTGCTTGTTGTTGTAGAGACAGGGTCTTGTTCTGTCGCTGAGATCACACTACTGCCGGAGTGCAGTGGTGTGATCATGGCTCACTGCAGCCTTGAACTCCTGGGCTCAAGCAATCCTCCTGTCTCAGCCTCCCAGTAGCTGGGATGACAGGTGCACACCACCACACCTGGCTCATTTTTCTTTTTTTTTTTTAATTTTTTGTAGAGACAGGGTCTCACTTTGTTGTCCAGGCTGGCCTCAAACTCCTGGGCTCAAGCAATCCTCCCACCCTGGACTCCTGAAGTCCTGGAATTACACGCATGAGCCACCATGCTTGATCTCAACATATATTAATATCTTTAAGACAAGAGACTTGCCTTAAACAAACAATACGGCCACCTCTCTCTCTCTCTCTCTCTCTCTCACACACACACACACACACACACACACACACACACAGTCAACAGTAATTTTTTTTTTTTTTTGAGACAAGGTCTGGCTCTGTTTTCTAGGCTGGAGTGCAGTGGCACAATCTTGGCTCACTGCAACCTCTGCCTTCCTGGCTCAAGCAATCCTCCTACCTCAGCCTTCCAAGTAGCTGGGGCTACAGGCGCACATTATGACACTTGGCTTATTTTTGTGTTTTTTATAGAGACAGGGTTGTCCTATCTCTCTATAAAAGACATCTGTTGACCACGCCTGGCCAACAATTTTTTAATATCAAAGTAGTGTTCACATTCCCTCAAATGTCCTATAAATGTTTTTATCCCCCAGTTTGTTTGAACCACAACCTAAACGAGTTTTATATACTGCAATTGATGAATATGTTTCTTAAGTCCTTTTTAACCAATAGATTTCCCCTTTCACTTTTTTCCCTTGCAATTTGTTGGAAAAAAAAGTGAGTCATTTGTTCTGCACAGTTTCCCACAGTCTGTTGTTTGCTGAATGAATCCCCATGGTGTAATTTAACATACTCCTTTGTCTGTTCTCTTTCCTGTAAATTAGTCGTTAGAATTAAAGCCCTGATCAAATTCAGGGTTCTGTTTTTTGTTTGCAAGAATTTTTCAGACATGGGTTGTATACTCTCAACAGCATCTTGGTAGCATTCTGTCTTTGTTTACTAGCAGAAATACTCTATGAAGAGAAACTGCCCCCATCAACAACTTGATTACTCTGAGGAATGTTCACATACAAAAGGCAAAACAGAACACTTGATTCTTTCTCCCGTATTTACCAGTTTCAAAAATAATGAGTTGGCTCCCTAGTATCCACTAAAGGTGATTAGAAGGTTTTTTTGTTTGTTTGTACATATCCCTATGACTCATAGATTTAGAGATATTTGAAGTTTTTCAATCCATTGCAGTATTTCTCACAGGACAAACGCAAGGCCTTTTGCACAGATAATTGGTACTCAGATTATCCCAGCTTTGTCCAGTGGGAGCCTATTCAAGCTGGCTCTGGAATGCTTCAGACAAAACTCTAGTATTTTGCAGTAGCTCATTTGCTTTCTGGCATGATCTGATGCTCCAGGTTCATCCTTCCATCTCCTGCTCTGGACTTGGAATGAGCAGGTGTCTAACTCCCACTGGGATGTAGAAGTGGAATTCGGAGACTGAGCACTAAGGCTGCTCACTTTTATTGGGTTGGCCACTGTTTCTAACTTTTCAGTGGACAAGGCTAGGAAATATGTATTTTTTAAAGAAATAGATATATCTTGAGTTCATACTGATAGTCAAACTCAAATTCAAGACCATAGAATTTCTAATTACTCTCTTCTGTCTTATCTGTTTCTTTCCAGTTATCAAAACACCAACATAATTATTTGTTTTATCACTGATACAGTCAAGTCATAATACCAATACTAGGATCAACAAAATGATTACTAAAAAAGGAATTTAATATATATTTTTTAACTTTTTGTTTTGAAGGTATATTTCACTAGGATGTAAAGTCAAATCATTGTGCCTTGAAATTACATGGAAGAGTTGGCTGGGCACGGTGGCTCATGCCTGCAATCCCAGCACTTTGGGAGGCCAAGGTGGGCGGATCACCTGAGGTCAGGAGTTCAAGACCAACCTGGCCAACATGGTGAAACCCCATCTCTACTAAAAATACAAAAATTAGCCGGGCGTGGTGGCAGGCACCAGTAACCCCAGCTACTCAGGAGGCTGAGGCAGGAGAATCGCTTGAACCTGGGAGGTGGAGGCTGCAGTGAGCCGAGATCACGCCATTGCACTCCAGCCTGGGGGACAAGTGCAAGACTTCGTCTCAAAAAAAAAAAGAAAGAAAGGAAAGAAAGAACGTGGAACAATTTCTCTCTGAGTAGCAATGTCACCATCCAAAAACACAGGCTTGTTTCTGTAAATTTTACTTGATTTTTAGGAATTGCTCTTTAAATTTAAAATTTAAATTATGTGAAACATTTATATGGCTCCAAAACTACACCTGTGAAACAAAATACATTCAAAGAAGTCTAGCTTCTACTTCTATCCTTTGCACCCTATCTCCTCCATAGCTTTCCCTTTAGGTAATTATTAACAACTTATCCAACCACTGTTTTAAGTACATACATGCATATATAAATGCATACATGTCAATGTGAATATAATTATGTATATACTTTTTTTTTTTTGAGATAGGGTCTCACTCTGTTGCCCAGGCTGGAGTAGAGTGGCGTGATCCTGGCTCACTGCAACCTCCGCTACCTGGGCTCAAGAGATCCTCCCGCTTCAGCCCCCAAGTAGCTGAGAGAACAGGCACAAGCCACTATGCCCGGCCAATTTTTGTATTCTTTGTGGAGATGGGGTTTCATCATGTTGCCCAGGGCTAGTCTCAAACTCCTGAGCTCAAGCAATCCACCCACCTCAGCCTCCCAAAGTGCTGGGATTACAAGTGTGAGCCACTGTGTCCGGCGGATGTATATACTTCTAAGTGTACGCAAGCATACCTCACTTTACTATGCTTTGCAGATACTATGTTTTTTACAAATTGAAGGTTTGTGGCAACACTGTTCCAAGCAAGTCTATTGGTGCCATATTTCCATCAGCATGAGCTCACTTTGTGTCCCTTTGTCACATTTGGGTAATTCTCATAAAATTTCACAAGTTTTCATTATTATTACACCTGTTAGGTGATCTGTGATCAGTGATCTTTGATGTTACTGTTGTCGTAGTTTTGGGGCACCACAAACCACAATCATACAAGACCATGAACTTAATCTATGAATGTTGGGTCTGTTCTCATTGCTCCACTGACTGGCCATTCCCCCATCTCTTTCCCCCTCCTTGGGCCTCCGTATTCCCCGTGACACACTGAAATTAGGCCAATTAATAACCTCACAATGGCCTCTAAGTGTTCAAGTAAATAAAGAGTCATACATCTCTGACTCTAACCCAAAGCTAGAAATGATTACACTTAGTGAAGAACACATGTCGAAAGCCAAGGCAGGATGAACGCGAGGCCTTTTGCACCAGATATTTAGCCAAGATGAGAACGGAAAAGAAACTTCTTTCCACGATGGAGTGCAGTGGCGTGATCTCGGCTCACTGCAACCTCTGCCGCCCAGTTTCAAGCAATTCTCATGCCTCGGCCTTCCAAGTAGCTGGGACTACAGCCGAGCGCCACCATGCCTGGCTAATTTTTTTGTATTTTTAGTAGAGACGGGGTTTTGCCATGTTGGCCAGGCTGGTCTTGAACTCCTGACTTCAGGTGATCCACCCGCCTTGGCCTCCCAAAGTGCTAGGATTACAGGCATGAGCAACTGTGCCCAGTGGAAAAGGAAGATTCTTGAAGGAAATTAAAAATGTTATTCCATTGGGAGGCCGAGGTGGGCAGATCACGATGTCAAGAGATCGAGACCATCTTCGCCAACATGGTGAAACCCTGTCTCTACTAAAAATACAAACATCAGCTGAGCAGGGTGGTGCACGCCTGTAGTCCCAGCTACTCAGGAGACTGAGGCAAGAGAATCGCTTGAACCCGGGAGATGGAGGCTGCAGTGAGCCGAGACTGCGCCACTGAACTCCAGCCTGGTGATAGAGTGAGACTCCATCTCAAAAAAAACAAAAGTTATTCCAGTGAACACACGAATAAGAAAGTGAAACAGCCTTATTGCTGATAGGGAGAAAGTTTGAGGGGTCTGGATAGAAGATGAAACCAGCCACAACATTCTCTTAAGCCAAAGCCTAATCGAGAGGAAGGCCCTAACTCTCTTCAATTCTATGAAGGTTGAGAGAGGTGAGGAAGCTGCAGAAGGAAGGTTTGAAGCCAAGCCAGCACAGGATGGTTCATGAGATTTAAGGAAAGACACCATCTCCATAACATACAAGTGCAAGGTAAAGCAGCAAGTGCTAACATAGACTGTAAGATCTAGCTACGATCATTGCTGAAGTAGCTACACTAAACAACAGACTTTCAATGTATATGAAACAGCTTGCTATTAGCAGAAAACGCCATCTAGGACTTTCATAGCTAGAGAGAAGTCAATGCCTGGCTTTAGAGCTTCAAAGGACAAGCTAACTCTCTTGTTAGGGGTTAATGCAGCTGGTGACTTGAAGTTGGAAGCCAGTGCTCACATACCATTCCAAAATCTAGGTCATAAAAATGCTAGGGGGGGGTCACGTAAAGCATTGGAGCTAGGGGGAAGAGGAAGAGAAGGAAAGTCTAAAAAAAAAAAAAAAAATAGCTGGGGGGGGGGGATAGAGAGGGGGGAGGAGAAGCAGAACGGGGGGAGTGCAGGAGGAGATGCACCATCCAGTGGCAAAAGAATCTAAAAAAAAAAAAAAAAAAAAAAAAAGAATTATGCTAAATCTACTCTGCCTGTGCTTTATAAAAGGAACAACAGAGCCTGGATGACAGCATATCTGTTTACAGTATGGTTTACTGAAGCCCACTGTTGAGACCTACTGCTCAGAAAAAGACTCCTCTCAAAATATCACTGCTCAATGACAATACACCTGGTTACCCTAGAGGTCTGATGGAGATAGACAAGAAGATGCGTGTTGTTATCATGTCTGCTGATACAACATCCACTTTTTTTTTTTTTGAGATGGAGTCTCGACACCCAGGCTGGAGTGCAGTGGCGCGATCTCGGCTCACTGCAAGCTCCACCTCCCAGGTTCACGCCATTCTCCTGCCTCAGCCTCCCAAGTAGCTGGGATTACAGGCGCCTGCCACCACGCCCGGCTAATTGTTTTGTATTTTCAGTAGGGACCGGGTTTCACTGTGTTAGCCAGGATGGTCTCGATCTCCTGACCTTGTGATCCATCCGCCTCGGCCTCCCAAAGTGCTGGGATTACAGGCGTGAGCCATCACGCCTGGCCTACAACATCCATTCTACAGCCCATGGATTAAGAAATCATTTCAACTTTCAAGACTTATTATTTAAGAAATAAATTTCTTAATAGCTGCCACAGACAGCGATTTCACTGATGGATCTGGGCAAGTAAATTGAAGACCTTCTGGAAAGGATTCACCATTCTAGATGCCATTAAGAACATTAATGATTCATGGGAAGAGGTCAAAGTATCAACACTAACAGGAGTTTGGAAGAAGTTGATTCCAACCCTCATGGGTGACTTTGAGCAGTTCTAGACTTCAGCTGAGGAAGCCGTTATAGATGGAGTGGAAAAAGCAAAACAACTAGAATTAGAAGTGGAGCCTGAAGGCCGGGCGCGGTGGCTCACGCCTGTAATCCCAGCACTTTGGGAGGCTGAGGCTGGCAGATTACAAGGTCAGGAGATCGAGATCATCCTGGCTAACACGGTGAAACCCCGTCTCTACTAAAAAAATACAAAAAAATTAGCCGGGCATAGTGGCGGGTGCCTGTAGTCCCAGCTACTCGGGAGGCTGAGGGAGGAGAATGGCATGAGCCCAGGAGTCGGAGCTTGCAGTGAGCCAAATTGCGCCACTGCACCACTCCAGCCCAGGGAACAGAGCGAGACTCCGTCTCAAAAAAAAAAAAAAAAAAAAAAAAAAAAGTGGAGCCTAAAGATGTGACTGAATTGCTGCATCTCATAATAATACTTGAACAGATGAGGAGCTGCTTCTTATGGATGAGCAAAGAATGCAGTTTCTTGAGATGGAATCTACTCCTGGTGAAATTAGGCCAATTAACAACCCTACAACGGCCTCTACGTGTTCAAGTAAAGGAAGAGTCGCACAACTCCCACTTTAATCAAAAGCTAGAAATGATTATACTTAGAAAGACATGTTGAAAATGCTGTGAACACGATTGAGATGACAATAAAAGGTTTAGAATATTATACAGACTTAGTTAATAAAGCAGCAGCAGGGTTTGAGAAGACTGAAATTTCGAAAAAACTTCGACTGTGGGTAACACGCTACCAAGCAGCATTTTATGCTACAGAGAAATCTTTGTAGACGGAAGAGTCAATTGATGTGGGAAACTTCATTGTTGTCTTATTTTAAGAAATTGCCACAGCCACCCCAACCTTCAGCAACCACCACCCTGATCAGTCAGCAGCCATCAACATCGAAACAAGATTCTCCATTAGCAAAAAGATTATGACTTGCTGAAGGCTCAGATTATTAGCAGCCTTAGCAAGAAAGTATTTTTAAATTAAGGTATGTACATTGCTTTTTAGACATAATGCTACTGCAAACTTAATAGACTACAGGATAGTGTAAACATACTTTTCTATTAATTGGGTACCCAAGAAATTTGTTTAACTTGCTTTATTGCAATATTCACGTCATTGCAGAGGCCTGTAACCAAACCCACAATATTTCTGAAATATACTAATATATTGTACATACTTTTAAATTCCCTTTCGTAAACAGAAACGTGATATAGACTTTTCTTATTTCATGAGTCAAATTCATACACACATACATAATATATATATAAAATCTTTCTGTGTGTGGTCTTTGTTCTCTCTTTTTGGTGTATCTTTCAGTTATTTAGAAAAGTTGGTGTTCTTGTTCTCACAGTTATGTTTATACTAATACAGATCAAGGATCCTTAACTCGAAAATCCAAAATCTGAAGTGCTCCAAAATCTGAAACTTTTTGAATGCTAACATGATGCTCAAAGAAAATGCTTATTGGAACATTTTGGATTTTGGAATTTTTGATTAGGGACACCCAACCTATACTTTGTATGATAACTTTGTATATAACACCTTCACTTCTTTGGTGACTGTTTATTGGTTTCCTGCTTATTAGCAATATTAATATTAGGGGATAATCTTCTCTCTTCCTAGCTTTTCCCTCCTTTTCGGGAGCCAATTTGAAACAGCATCCTTTTACTTCCAGTTAATATTTACAAGGCAATCAGTAAGGAAATCCTACTTTTCATATACGCTCACCATCTCCTTCTATTTTCTGATAGAAGAAACACTGTATCTTCACTGTCAGAACACACAGCCACTGGATATTACACTGTCTGCCTTTAACTGTGGTTTAGTCTTCATTCTGTAAGTAAATATATATTGAATGCTTACCCACTATTGTTAGGTAGAAGTCTCTCTAATCATTTTGGTTGGCTGAAAATCATTCTGCTGTATAATAGATTCCTTAGGAAAGGCTCATTGGAACAATCATCCCAGAGTCCTTGCATGACCTAATAGTGTGTGGTTCCTGTACCTGGTGGTCAATTTGGCTGGATATAAAACCCCTGGCTGTTATTCCATTGCCTTCTGGCATGAGACAGATACATCTGTTAACAACTGCATTTTCTTGCCCTTATAAAGGACTTAGCCATTTTGTCTGGATGCCCAAAGGACTTTTTTCTATGAAGTCTAATAGATTTATTGGTAACTATCTTAGTGTTGTCTGTTCTGGGTTAATTTTCCCTGAATGTAGTGTGTCCTTCAATATAATTTTAGTATTTTACTTCGAGAAAGTTTTTTTGACTTCTAGTTTTTGTATTTATATTTTATATTTGCTCTATCACATTGCTTTGGTCTTCTTTTCTAGTGGCTCATTATCACACATATTTCAATTTTTCATTTCAATTTTCAACTTCACTTAAGGACTCTTCAGTTGTTTATTCACTCATGTTCCTTTTAGTTTAGTTTTCATTTATGAAATGTTTTTAAATTTCTTTTTCCTGAATTCTTCCACCTTACCTTTTATTTTTGCTAATTATTTTACCTGATCATTTCTGAGTTTTTCGTTTTATGAGTTATATCATTCTTTCCTTGCTTCTACAATTTTCTTATGCTCCCAGAGCTCATGTTAAAATACTAGGTTAGGCTGGGCATGGTGGCTCACGCCTGTAATCCCAGCACTTTGGGAAGCCAAGGCGGGTGGATCACCTTAGGTCATGAGTTTTTGAGACCAGCCTGGCCAACATGGTGAAACCCTGTCTCTATTAAAAAATACAAAAATCAGCCAGGTGTGGTGGCGTGTGCCTGTAATTCCAGCTACTTGGGAGGCTGAAACAGGAGAATCACTGGAACCCGGAAGGTGGAGGTTGTAGTGAGCCGAGATTGCACCACTGCATTCCAGCCTGGGAGAAGAGTAAGACTCTGTCTCAAAAAATATATACAATAAAATACTAGGTTATAATTTTTTGTGTGGTCAAATCTTTCTTATTTCCTTGAAGAATATTATTCTGTTCTTTATCCTCTAATAAATTGTGTGGGATTTGACTCTTGCTCAACTTTAAGTCAAATTAGTTTTCCACTATTTTTAGAAGGGAGGGGTGGTGAGAACAGCCTTTTTAACTTTAGAGTTGTAGAACTCCCTTTTTTGTTTCACAAAGTATTCAGTTTCCTACACTTTTTCTACAGTGTAAAACATTATCGTGAAAGGGTGTTTTGGTTTGGGAGTTCCAAAGTCCCTGACTGCTTCAGCACCATTAGGCTTTCCTACGGCCCCCTAGCACCTACTCCTAAGTTGGAGCCTGTGAAGTCCCCTCCCAGTTTCTGCTGCTGTTCTCCAAATGGCCCACTGCTATAGTTTGAATGTATCCCCCAAAACTGTGTGCTAGAAATATAATGTCCAATGCCACAGTGTTGGGAGGTGGGGTCCGGGCCTAATGAGAGGTGATTAGTTCATGAGGGCTGTGCCCTCGTGAATGGATTAAGGCCATCATCAAAAGAATGGTTTCCTTTATAAGTAGACAAGTTCAGCCCCCTTCTCTTTCTCTCGTAACTTTTCTCACCTTCTGCCTCCCACCATAGGATGACATAGTCAGAAGGCACTCGCCAGATGAAGCCCCTTTGATAAATTCCCAGCCTCCAGAACTGTGAACCAAATACATTTCTCCTCATTATAAATTACTCAGTTTCAGGTATTCTGTTATAGCATCACGCAACAGACTAAAACACCCATCAGGCTTCCCAAATCTATCTGGTGGGAATTTTGAGGCTGTCTAGCACTCAAGGCTCTCACAAGTCCCTCCCTCTGCATTCTTTCCACTCCCTCTGGCAGTTCTGATACCACAGAAGCCTTTCAGCTGTTGGTGACTTGGCCACTGGTATCATGGGTACCCTGTTGCCTGGTTTTATTACAGATGTAGATTGGTTTTGCTGTGCTAATTGCTCTGTTTTTAGACATATTCAAGGAGAGAAAAAAAAAAACATAAAACTATGCCACTGCCACTGCCACCTTCTCCAGATGGCACTGCAATCTGGAAGAATCAAGAGAGTGTAGTGGAAACTATTTCATTGCTTATGGCAGACTCATTTACATGTACAAGAAAATGGTCTCTCAGTTCAAAGATAAACACAACTAAGAACAGAGAGGGGAGCCATGCAGTTCCATTCAGAGGACAGGTTATTATTCTGGGGCCTATAAATGGGCTTTGGGGTTCCAGGGTGCTCCTGAAATTGCAGTCAAATTGAAGACATATGTTCTCTATGCATTTTTCTAGGGAAAAAAATTCTTAAGGGAGTCCGTAACCTACTAAGAGAACTACTTATTTAAAGGGTTATTTATTGTAGCAGGCAAACTGGTAGTTACACACAGTAAGTGAATTAGTAGCCATACCTCTAACAACCCATTAATAATTAATTTAAAAGACAAAAAAAGGCCTGGGGTGGTGGCTCATGCCTGTAATCCCAGCATTTTGGGAGGCCGAGGCAGTTGGATCACCTGAGGTCAGGAGTTCGAGACCAGCCTGGCCAACATGGTGAAATCCTGTTCTCTACTAAAAAAATACAAAATTAGCTGGACGTGGTGGCATATGCCTGTAATCCCAACTACTTGGGAGGCTGAGGCAGAATCGCTTGAATCTGGGAGGTGGAGGTTACAGTGAGTCGAGATGGCACCATTGTACTCCAGCCTGGGCAGCAAGAGGAAACTTCATCTCAAAAAAAAAAAAAAAAAAAAAAGAAAAAAAGACAAGACAAAAAAAAAAACAAAAACCCATGACACTATTATACAAAAAAGACGTTAGAAAGTCTCTTCCCTTAAACTCACCATCTGGTGTGCATTTGTTTTTATGCTGATATATTTTTTTTTTTTTTTTTTTTGAGACGGAGTCTCGCTCTGTCGCCCAGGCTGGAGTGCAGTGGCACAATCTCGGCTCACTGCAAGCTCCGCCTCCCGGGTTCACGCCATTCTCCTGCCTCAGCCTCTCCGAGTAGCTGGGACTACAGGCGCCCGCCACCACGCCCGGCTAATTTTTTGTATTTTTTAGTAGAGACGGGGTTTCACCGTGGTCTCGATCTCCTGACCTCGTGATCCGCCTGCCTCAGCCTCCCAAAGTGCTGGGATTACAGGCGTGAGCCACCGCGCCCGGCCTATGCTGATATTTTTAACTGAGGGGTACTGTTCACACTTACCACACTAGGAAGAATATACTAACATTTGTTTATTTATATATGTATATTGTTTCTGGCGTGAAAATTCTCAGAGCAAAGCTCAGCACTCATAAAGCTTGGTTTCTGAAGTAATCTGATAGCATTAGAGAGAAAATGAGAGACTGGTATCATTTAAATTTTTCTTTCAGTCACAAGATTTAAAACCATACGGTGTATACACACACTTATCACGTGTTATATGGAACAGACACTCTGATAAAATTATGTTTTAACCTGACAGTGTCTCTAGTAATCTAACCAAAAACAAGAAATCAGGAGATCAAGTGAAACTCTTGTGCTGCCTTTGGAGGAATTTTCTCTTGATCAATTTAACCCACATTGGAATTAATTAAAACAATCCCTCTCAACTCTTAAAATTATTGCACTATTACTTTTCTTTTTGCCTCTAATTTTAACCAACATTTGCTTCATTTTTCCTAACACTTATTTTTCTTTCAGTCCAAACATCACCCGTTCTATGAAAATTTCCCTGAGCTCTCTTAGAAGTTGTTTCTCATGTTGTTTCCTCTTCTGAGCTCCCAAGTCTTTTGTGCTTATTTTATTATAATAATTACCCCATGATGACTCTTTGTTTACACACCTTTCTTCTCCCTAGATGGTAAACTTCATGGAGGTAGGAATTGTTTCCTATTTATTTTTACATGTCTGGTATGAGTGGTACCTCTGCCTCCATTCTCTTCTCTCTTGCTATCAACACCTAAATTTTATTTGCAGTGGTAACATGCCTATAACAGAGACTACTAGCTATTTCCTATCTGCCTTCCTTTTTGCTACATGAAATACATGTGTAATGGCTGGAGGTCCAAAAGCCACCTTGTAGGCCGAGCATGGTGGCTCATGCTTATAATCCCAGTACTTTTGGAGACTGGGGTAGGAGGATCAGTTGAGCCCAGGAGTTCGAGTCCAGCATGGGCAACATAGTGAGACCCCATCTCTATGAAAATTAAAAAAAAAAAAAAAAAAAAAAAGCCAGCCATGGCATTGTAACCTGGAAGAATCAAGAGAGAGTAGTGGAAACTATTTCATTCCTTATGGCAAAATAATTTACATGTACAAGAAAATGGTCTTTCAGTTCAAAGACAAACACAACTAAGAACAGAGAGGGGAGCTATGCAGCTCCATTCAGACGACAGATTACTGTGGTGCCAGCTACTTGGGAGGCTGAACTAAGAAGACTGCTTGAACACAGGAGGCTGAGGCTGCAGTAAGCCATGATCGTGCCACTGCACTCCAGGCTGGATTACAGAGAGTGACCCTGTCTCAAAACAAAACAAAACAAAAATGCCACCTTGTAAGCATAAAGACAAAGGCAACATCTCAGGGGGATAGAAGGTAAAACTGGAAGAAAAAGCTGACGTCATAGGGCCACCATTCCAGCCCTAAGCTAACTCTAAACTCTGCATATTGTGACAGAAAATTAATCACTTGTTAAATCCACTATTTTTCAGATATCTGTCACTATTAACACATTCCTTACTGATATACATAGGTATTCAATAACTGTTCCATAAAGCATTGCATGAATAAAGTTTGCTAAAAACTAAATAAGGAACTTATACAGGACTATATACTCTATAAGCATGTCTAAATATTTGTTGACTACCATGAGTCTCTGCTCTGCTCCACATGGGAAAGGCCATAACAGTTCCTCCAAGGCTAGAAAGACAGTGGCACAGAGGACAATGCCTTTACCCGCTGATACTAATACATTAATACTCACTGGAAGGATTCCACCTGAAAGGTGAGAATGAATCTCTGTCCATAATGTTCACTGGAATCAAGGGAAAAAGAGTTTGTACAAAGTCAGGAGAAAGACAGTCAACTGTCCTTAAATACTAATGAAAACAAAAAGAGAGCTTAAAATAGCCTAACAGGACTTCAATAATTTAAGTAATGCTGCCACCATGTGGCACTTACTCCCTTCTTTAACAAAACTGTATAAAGAAAAAGGTAATTGTGGGCCGGGCGCAGTGGCTCACGCTTGTAATCCCAGCACTTTGGGAGGCCGAGGCGGGCAGATCATGAGGTCAGGAGATCGAGACCACGGTGAAACAACATCTCTACTAAAAAAATACAAAAAATTAGCCGGGCGTGGTGGCGGGCGCCTGTAGTCCCAGCTACTTGGAGAGGCTGAGGCAGGAGAATGGCGTGAACCCGGGAGGCTGAGCTTGCAGTGAGCCAAGATTGCGCCACTGCACTCCAGCCTGGGTGACAGAGCGAGACTCCGTCTCAAAAAAAAAAAAAAAAAAAAAGGTAATTGTTGCCATATACCTTAAGTTTTTTAAACATATAAACAACTTTAGTTTTAAGTGCTAGCCAGTTTTTCTTAAAGTAACCTACATTCAAATGATACAGAAAAGATGATACTTCCAGGAGGTACCAGCAGCTCTGCTTCACCACTCTTCTCTATCTAACCAAAGACTACATTTATCAATTATCTGATATCATTGTTTTGGCCAAGACAGAAAAGAAGTACAAATAATGCAGATGTATATTCAAACCTAAAGCCTCTGAAACATGTTTTTTTCCTTCTAATTTGAGAGGAGAGTATAACAGACAGAAAAGGCATTTGAGCCTGAGGTTCGGTGCTACACTAAACCCTCAGGAAGGCCAACTGGGGAGGGAAGACCAATTGGTCTTGTGTTGGTCACTGTGTGAAAAGACTGGATCAAGTACTTTTCAAGAAAAGCAACTCAAACTTAGCTGATAAAATGTTCTTGAGCCCTTCAGAGACCATTCTTCAATAATAAAGACCATTCTTCAAAGCACTGTAAGAATGAAGGGTGGGACTATGTCTGTCTTATTCACTGGCATATCATTACTTCCTGATATTATGCCTCACATAAAATAAGTGCTCAACACATTTTGTTTGACTTTATATAATCAGCTGTTACTATAAGCTGTTTTGACCTGTAAGATTTGTGGTACATTATTACATAGACTTAGAAAATGAATACAGTGCTACATAGAGAAGTAAATTAGGGTGACATGATAGAGTGTACTGGTGACTGCTTTGGATTAAAGGGCTGGAGGTGTTATTTAACCTGCAATCTAAACCAAAAATAATGAGCCATGGGAAAAATGAGAAGTAGCGGCATCTTAGGAAGATGGAATTGCTGATGCTGTAACAATTGTGATGTGTTAAAGAAAAAGAAAGGAAGAATTGTTGCTGAAACACAAGGAGTGAAGAGTTGTGTACAATAAAGTCTGAAAGACAAGTAGAGGTCAGAGATCATCTAGGCTTTTAAGTACAGCCAAAGAGCTGGAGTGCACTGTCCATGTAAAGAAAAGCCAAAGTAGGAGGAGGCTAAGCAAGGGTGTGGTACAACCGGATTTGCAGACCATTTGGCTACTTTGTGAGAAAGGTTATTTCACAGAGATAAGACTGAAATCAAGGAGACCAGGTAAGGGCCTACTGCAGGTGGCCAGGTGAGGGCTGACAGTGAGCTGGGTTGGGATGGGGGTAGTGGCAAGGAGGATAAGTAGAAAGATTTAAGATATGTTTTAGAGGTAGATTTGCTGATAATGTGGTTGCTGAAGTGAAGTAAAAAGAAGAAAATATAACTCCCACATTTAAGAACTGAATCCACACTCTATACATGTAAAACTCAACACAATTTTAAAAACATTTATACAACACACTGTAAAAACCTTATAGCAAGTTTGTATAGAAATTTCCACTTTCTTCTTTTTTTATTTTTTTGAGACAGAGTCTCGCTCCATCGCCAGGGCTGGAATGCAATGGCACGTTCTTGGCTCATTGCAACCTCCACCTCATGGGTTCAAGAGATTCTCCTGCCTCAGCTTCCCGAGTAGCTGGGACTACAGGCACATGCCACCATGCCCGGCTAATTTGTGTATTTTTTTTAGTAGAGATGGAGTTTTGCCATGTTGGCCAGGCTGGTCTCAAACTCCTGACCTCAAGTGATCTGCCCACCTCGGCCTCCTAAAGTGCTAGGATAACCTGAGCCACCTCGCCTGGCCTCCACTTTCTTCTTACTAAGGAATTGGTAATCATCTTTACACAGCACAGTAAAGGAATAGTCTCTGGATAATTTTCTGGGTCTCCCACATTATTCTTATTCTTTTATTAGGAATAATAAATAATGATGACAAATAAATAAAATATCAAAAACATAAAAAAGACTTAAAAATTTGTTTTAAATGATGACGATGTGGTATAATCAGATTGTGGGAACTTACTGCTTAATGAACAATGAACCAATTATACACGTTAATTAACATGTTAACTAAACCAATTATACACGTTAATTAACATGTTAGCTGAACCAATTACACGTTACTTAACATGTATAATTAACTCGGTTATGTACGTAGTTAATTCCTAGGTACCAGATAATATTCTAAAATGCGCATATCCTGTGAACTACTACGCAGTTTTTGAGTCACGGCATCTTTTGCACCCAGAAATGGTTATCTAATGCAACAGCTCTGGCCCTCTATCTTGAGTGCTCTGTACCAACTGGGTTTATTAAAAGGTTCTCTCCTTTTGGCACATTTGCACATCCTGATTGGTCAGTCTCATTTGCAAAAAACTGAAACTTACACAGAATCACAAAATTGTTTGTGCAACACCATTTACCATCCCAACAGTAGTTTGAGAAGTTACTGCTTAAAGCACAATAAAACAATTATACATGTACAAAACTACAGTAATATGAAACAAGATGGCATGTTCATGCATCACTGTGGCTGGAACATAGTATGTAAGGTAGAGTGGCAGGTGGTTAAGCTCGAAAAGCAGGAGCCAGGTCATAGAACAATGCTTGGACTTTATCCTGCTGACAGAAATATTATCAAAGGTTTTAAAAAGTGAAATAATGTTAGATTCCTCTGGCAGCAGGGTGAAAACTGGATTTGACTTGGTTGATAAAGCAGGCAAACCTGTCAGAAAGAATGGACATTTATGAGGTAAACATCTGGGTAACGTCTAAAAGATGTGGTCACTGAATGTGGAATCTGTAAGAAAGGAAATAGCCAAGGATAATTCTCAAGTTTTAATTTGACTGCTTGAGTGATTGGTGATGTCTCAATTGAGGAAAAAAATACAGAAAATGAGTCTGGAAAACTCAGACCAATCAATCTCTAAAATCCCCTTTTTTTTTTCTGCTATAGCTCATTTTATAGATTTAAAAAACCCGAGATTAACAGACATTAAATACCCTAGAGTAGGCACCAGAACTTATGTCTCCTGCTGTTTAGTATGGAACTTATCCCATTAAAAACAACAATTTTTACCTCTTCATCATTTTTACTTCGTATATTTTATGAACACATGAACTAAAATCAGATTTTAAAACTGGGGAATTTCTCTTCTGTATAATAACACACTAACAATTAGGGAAGTACTTTTATAAAATAAGTTTAAATACTCACTTCAAATTCTTTTACAAAATAACGAGTTTCACCTTGAATAACTGGTCTGTGATCCAAAAGCCTTGAATGAATTTCTCCAAGATCTATGAAGATAAAATGAAATTCAGGGTTAATCCATGCTAAATGGCATAATCTCTAGCTTATTTTACTCTCTTCCTTCCCCACCAAGAGATGAAGGTTAAAATCCAGTTTAGACTATGGACTAAGAGGAAATCTCATCCACTGCCAGTGGATGTGTACACTGATACAACTACTTTTGAGAACAATCTTTCAGTATCCAATAAAGTTGCAGACATGTATACCTAGCATTTTCATGCCTAGGTATGTAGCCTAGAAAACTCCTGCACAAATGAATGGGGCCATTTATACTATTTATTACAGCATAGGTGTAATATCAAAAGAAAAAACGCGAAACACCTTAACCATACTCATACAATGGAATTCTATGAATCACCAAGTAAAAATAAATACATCAGTTACACTTAACATAAATATAAAAAATAATACGTATTTTATAATAAATATAATAAAAAAGCAACTTTCAGAAGGATTAAAGCCATTTACATAAACCTTTAAAATATTCAAAATATTTCCTTTTGGGATATAGATAGAAGCAACAAAACTATAAAGAAACGCACAAGAATAATATACACCAAATTCTGGATAGTGGCTACCTTGAGAGGAGGGATGGGAATGAGTGCAATTAGAGCACGACACAGTGGGGCTTTTAGTAATTTATTTATTAAGGTGAGTGGTGAATGGTCATTGTAAGTCTCTTTTTCATAAGTCTGAAAAACTTATTAAGAAAAGGTCTGAATGTAAGTCTTTTGGTGAGTCAGTTTATTATTCTTCTTAGTTACAACTATGTAGTTTAAAATGTAAATCTCAAAATTCCTTCAGAAATTAAATCTAAGTAAGAATATGTATTATTCATGTTCATTCACTGGCAATGTCCCCCAAATTTTTCATTGTTGCAGACAAACGATGGGCAGATTTCAATTCTTTAATTTTATTAGGACATATCATCTTAAGTATGTCAAGTAGAAAAAATACGAATACAAGCACTGTATATAAGCACTTTATATATCTGGTATATATAAAGGACTACAATTCAACTGCCAAAGACTTTCCCGCAGGAAACAGCGTTGTGAGCTTTAGGAGTCAAACCTAATGCAGGTTCTGTGAGAATCTAGGTTGTAACGTTCTCCCAGCTCCAAGCACACAGAACACACGGACATTTCTGAACGTGAATGGTTCTTTACGGTGCTGTAGAGCCCTTTCGTAAGTCTATCTCACTTACTCCTTGCACGACCAGGAACAGATCGGGTAGGAGAATGGGTAAAGCCAATGACCCGAAGTCACTCAACTCCTAAGCGACTGCCTCCGGCCTCCCAGGTCCAATGCCCTTTCCACGACACGTCGGTCGCGAGGCTGCCCAAAGGCTCTGCGCCCAGGGGTCCTGAGCTTGCGGAATGGACGGGGGCGGGCCTGATGGCTCAGGCTGCGGCAGAGGAAAGCGGGGAAACACGAGGAGTTGGGCTGGTTGGTTGTGGTGGGACGCATTTGGCGCGGGGAAAAAGGCGGGGACCGACCACGACTCCCCCACCCGCACAAACGCACGCGCGCCAGCCCGGGAGCCGGGGGTCGGCCCGGGTCAGAGGGCGCCACCTGGGAGATGAGGCTGTGCTGGGATCCACCAGGAACTACAGCCCTGACACTCCGTACCCTTGATAATGAGGTGCGCTGAGCCCGCAGTCCCCAGGGAGTCCCTCTTCTTGCTGCCACCGCCCGGGGCGGCCTCACAACCCACAGGGGTCTCTGTCCCTCCGCCACTCATCCCGACCAATTCCGCCCACCCGCGGCCGCGCTGCGCCTGCGCAAACCCGGCCGCCCGCTTACAAAGCGCGCCCGGGTTTTTTTTGCGTCATTACAGGGCGCCGGAGAAATTTAATCTACTCGGCGGGCGGTTCCGGAAAGGCGCCTGCCGTGTAGTCAGGGTGTGAATTGGCAGAAGCTCTTGCCGCCATGCTGGATCAGGGCGGATGCTGCTAGAATAGGAAGGTGCTTGAACGTTGGAGCTAAACTCAGAGCCCTGGCTATATGGCTCAAGGCTGGTGCATTCCAGTCTAGTTGTCCTCCCATATCTGCTGAGAACACATTCCAAGACCCCCAGTAGATTCCTGAAACTGCATATAGTACTGAACCATGTATATACTATCTTTTTTCCTGTATATACATATGATAAAGTTTAATTTATAAATTAGGCACAGTAAGAGATGAACAATTAGAACAATTTAATAAAAGTTATGTGAATGTAGTCTTTCTGAAAATATCTTACTGTTTTGTCCTGCAGGTAATGAAACCACAGAAAGTGAAATCTCAGATAAAGGGGGACTACTGTATAGCAAAGCCAATCGGCTGGGGGCTGTTTCCCTACTATGCCATGAGTGTGGCAGACTGTTCCTGCCTTTCTTTTTAGACACCTGTTTCCTAGAATGTTTTCTTGCTCCCTCTGCCTGTTCAAGTCAGTAAACTTATGCTGTATAATAAAGAATTTGACTGGACTTTGACTCTGGTTCCTGGGAAGTACCCTCAATCCTTGAAATTTCCCAAGTGATAGAAGTGTCTTTGTTATTCATGGCAGGCCTCTGGGAATACACCTGAGTTTATGCTAATGAGATGACTCATGGAGGGCCCAAAATGATTTCAGAATGGAGGCTGGCCACGCCAGAAGGGCTGGCCAACCATGAGGGCTTAGGTTTTGAGCCACATAAGCAGGCCCACCTCTGGGGAGCAGATTGGGGCTGGAGACTGAGTTCAGCCATGTGGCCAATGATCTAGTCAACTATGCCTACATAATGGAACCCCAGTGAGTACTCTGGACATGGAAGCTCAGGTGAGCTTACTGGTCGATAATCATTCATCAAAGTGTCAGGAGTGGGAAGCGTTCCTGAGGACACGTAAGCTTCTGTTTGGGGAAATCTCCCACATCTCGCCCTATGCATCTCTTCATTTGGCTGGTCCTGATATGTGTCCTTTATAATAAAACTGTAATAGTAAGGATAGCACTTTCTTGAGTTCTGTGAGTCATTCTGTGAAACCCGAGGGAGTAAAGCGAATAGCAATGAAATATCATGTGTAGAGAGAAGCTGTGTGGGTGCACCCTAGCAGACAGTGCTCAGGCCCTAGGCAGATGACAGAGACAGCTGGTCAGAAGTGCAGGTGGCCTGGGAGCCCCAAAGCTTGTGGCAGGTGTCTGAAGGGCAGTCTTGAGGAGGACCATGCTTTGACCTCTGAAGTCTGTGCTAACTTTGGATAGCACTGCAGTTTAACAAACACTTACATGGCACTTGCTACATGCCAGGTAATCCTGTAAGTGGTCTACAAATTTGCATTCGTTTAATCCTCATGGCCAGCCTTTGAAGTAGTTATTATTATTGTCCTCATTTTACAGATGAGGAGGCTGAGGCACAGAGAGATTAAATGACTGCCTGACTTGTAAGTGGCAGAGACAACTGTCTCTGTGTATGTGTTTAAGTATAGGTGGTGGGTGAAAAGAGAGTGGGAAAGGGAGATTTGGAGAGAAGGAAGAGAGAAGCCATATTAACTTTAACAGGCCACATGGGCTTTTCATTTTTTCATTCAAAAACATTTAACAAATAAGTTATTGAGCAGCTGCTCTGTGCCCAGCACAGTGCTAGGAGCTAAGATACAGCGGTGAACAAGACTGATGCAGCCTTTTCCTTTCCTCATGGAGCCTGCAGGGAAGCCAACACTGAATAAGTACACAATTACTTTTCTGCAAGTCTGTTGCTTGTAGCCTGTGAATATGTGTTCTAGCCATTTGATTATACACTATTGAGTTGTATTGCTCTCTGGGATGGTGAGGTCCAGCATATGCCTCTGTTCTCTCTCCGCTTTTATATAAATCTTTACACTGCAGCTCAGACAGCTAGGAGACTGAGAAGCAACATTGGCAGTGCCATTTCGCCTGGCACATTCAGCTGCTATCAGTGTGTCCTTGGTCTTTGACCCATGAAATCTCAAGAGTTTTGAGGCTAAAATGGGACTCTTATCCTCTCCCTGAAGGTCTTGTATTGTCTCTTATTGTCTCTGGATTGACGAGACTTGTCCTGTATTTTTAAATGAAATTTTTATTGAGATATTTGTAGATTCTCATGCAGTTGTAAGAAATAATAGAGTTTCCTTTTACACTTTGCCTAGTTTCCCCCAGTGGTAACATTTTGCAAATGCTAATGTTACAACCAGGATATTGACATTGATACAATCCACCAATGTTATTCAGATTTCACCAGTTTTCCTTGTATTCATTGTGTGTATATGCTTAAGTTTATGCAATTTTATTACGTGTAGATTTATGCATCTATCATCACACTCAACATACTGATCAGTTCCGATGCCATAAGGATCCCGTTAAGGTTCTTGTTTATAACCACATTTACCTTCCTCCCTGTCCCCACCCTGACTTCTGGCAGCCTATCATCTGTCCTCTATTTCTAAAAATCTTTTCACCTCAAAAATATTATAGAAATGAAATCATATATTAAGCACCTTTACATTTTTAAGAATAGCTATACTTACATCATAACCTCTATACAAGATTGGAGAATCTATATCATATACAAATATAACCATGGGATTGTAAAGGGATTTTTCCAATTACTGTACTTTTTGAGAGTCAAGACATCTAAATCATGGAGATATTGTCAACTTAGTAGAAGTAAAGTTCTGACTTTGGGGGAAATTATTTGCTGTAATCCCATATTGAACCTTGTTAAAATTAAAAAATAAATGAGTAATTACATGTATACAAAGAATAAAATTATAATGTATTCCTTAGTATAAGTCCATCAAGGGGAACCATAATCGACACAGGGTGGGAGCTGGAGGGCCTCCTAAGTTTATTTTGCGTTCTATCAAATCCACTCCATGAGATTTCCTCTCTAACATCTTCTATTGACATTATTTCTTATCTTCGTTTGTCTAACCTATTTTAGAAATGAGTTAAAAAATAAAAAAATGCAAAAACTGATTAAGGCAAAGGAGGAGAAAAGAGTAGGTGGTCTTGCTGGGCGCCGTGGCTCACACCTGTAATCCCAGCACTTTGGGAGGCTGAGGCGGGTGGATCACCTGAGATCAGGAGTTCAAGACCAGCCTGACCAACATGGTGAAACCCCATCTCTACTAAAAATACAAAAAAAATTTAGTATTAGCTCTGGGTGTGGTGGCAAACACCTGTAATCCCAGCTATTCGGGAGGCTGAGGCAGGAGAATCGCTTGAACCTGGGAGGCAGAGGTTGCAGTGAGCTAAGATTGCGCCATTCCACTCCAGCCTGAGCAACAGAGCAAGACTCTGTCTCAAAAAAAAAAAAAAAAAAAAAAAAGTTTTGGAAATGTTTAGGGCACACTGGGCATGAAAGCCAGTTTAGTGTGAAGTAGCACGCTTTGTATTAGCATTAGCAGTCTTCTAGGCTGAAGCAAATTTATAATCCAGTACTGAATCTTCTTATACCAAATGCTGCTAGTTCCCCCTAGAGAAGCTTCTGGTGTAGCTCCATCATTTGGAGAACATGCAGGGCTTACTGCAAGAGCTACTAGAAAGTAACTGCTCCAGTGACAAAGCCAACCCATCGGAACACAGAATGCATTCCATCCACCACCCCGGGCACACCTTCATTAAACTGGACTCAGCTGTGCAAAAAGACAAACGCATGAGTTGTTGTGTGCATGCAGCTAGCTCTATGTATGCTTGTCACCGAAGCTTTGGACAGGTGTAGTACAGTGGTTCTCATGGTATAGTCATCACAGCAGCAGTATTAGGCTCCTCCTGAATCAGAAACTCAATTGGATCCCAGAAATCTGTGGTTTGAGAAGCCCCAGGTGATTCCCATGCATGCTAAGTCTGAGAACCAGTGCTTTATTGCAATGTCTATTACCTGTTTCCTCAGCATCTGATAATGAGAGTCAATGATAGAGTTATTTTATCCAAGTGACAGGCCTCAAGCCAAATGGTGAAAATGGTCAGGAACTGGAAACCTCATGAGGTGAGTCTGAGAGTTTAAAACTTCTAAGGGTTTTTAAGACAAGGTATGTGTGTTGCAGAAGGTCAGGAAAAATGGGGATGGGGGGAAGGAGAACTTACATTACATGAACAGACTAGTTCATCGACTGCACCAAAGAAGCTTTGGAATTCGTAATCAGGTGGCTGGAAGTTTCTCATCTTGCTCAAAGCAAGCCTGCGGCCTTATTGTTTGAGCTATGCCTTGTCAAGTTGGTCGTAGGGCTACTGTATTTCAAGCTTAACTTGGACAGACAGGCCTGCCAGGCACACATTTCTCAAGCAGATGATGTTGGGGAGAACAAAAATTATCCACTGCAAGACTTCGAGGACAGATGACACCCAGCAGGAATGGCAAGCCAAATCTGCAGGAGCAGTAATACAATTGGCTAGCCCTAGGGACCTGGCCTCTTTGAAGTGGAAGAGACAGCACAAGTGAGCCATTAAATTAACTCACTGGGCTGGAAAAGATGCAATGTTTTCATTACCCCCAAAGAAACAAAAGTTTAAAAGATTAAAATATTCCTAAAGGAATCATGATAATGGAAGCAGAAATCCTTGAGATAACAGCAAAAATGGCCAGCATCTCAAATTCTCCTGCTTTCCTGCCGACCTTCTTTTGGCCTCCCTTCCTTAAGTGAAAGATGAGCTTTGCTAGATTAGGTAGCAGTTGGAATTAGTTTTATTTGCTAGCAGTATTGGGAATAAAGGCAAAGCCTGCAGGAATGTGGGTGCCAGCAACAAGTAATCATTATTGCAAAATCAAATTCCCCATCTCATCTCTGATATGCCTGTATGTAACCCTAGAGCTGGGCTTCACAGTGTTATAAATCCAGCATACAAGACACAGAGCAGTGGGATGTGGAACCCCTTGTGTATCTAAAAGCTCTGCCCAGCAAGAGAGATATATGACGGTAACTTTCTCCCCATTGCTTTTGCAATAAAATTCACCCAGTGCTCCAGGAAGAGTTAGGAATGTAATTCTGCTTCAATAAATCAAGACTAAAATTAAGATGGCCAGATATGTAGCAGCCTGCTCAGGTGTACGGAGAATTTGAAATTTAGTGCCCTGGTAATGGGCAATAGCAGATTATCTAATTATAGAGAGAAAGAAGAAATATTGCTCTCTGGGGTAAAAAGCTAAATGCTCTAATCCATTAAACTACCACAGCCCTGCCAAAGCTAGATTAATATTAAAGTTCATGTAACATCTGACTTTTTAAAAAGGAATTAAGTCCAATGTTAGAAAAAAATATAAATGAAAAAGCTATAGTTCACAATAATTCTAATTTGACCACTTGTCAAATAGTGTATTTTATCTTTGGGTGTGATGTACATGTACCTGATTATAATAGAGTTCTATTCCGTCGTAACAATATATCTGCTTAAATTTTTATCAACATATCTTGAAGCTATTCTGGGCAGACTTGCTATTCTGGATGGACTTTCAGCAGGGCTGTCATGAATTACATTTTTTTTTTTTTTTTTTTTTTGAGACGGGGTTTTGCTCTTGTTCCCCAGGCTGGAGTGCAATGGTGCGATCTCGGCTCACTGCAACCTCTGCCTCCTGGGTTCAAGCGATTCTCCTGCCTCAGCCTCCCGAATAGCTGGGATTACACACATGTACCACCACACCTGGCTAATTTTGTATTTTTACTAGAGACAAGGTTTCTTCATGTTGATCAGCCTGGTTGTGAACTCCTGACCTCAGGTGCTCTGCCCACTTTGGCCTCCTGAAATGCTGGGATTACAGGCGTGAGCCACCGCGCCTGGCCATGAATTACATTTTTAAAGGGGCACTGACAGTATGATGCACTGGCAGTGGGTGATCGTTCACATTCATTCCACTCCTCCCTTCCTGCCTTCTTCATCCCTGTGGGAGATCTAATGTGCCTATTACTGACAGTGGTTAACCATGGGCTCAGGTATAATTGGGTGGGGTAACTGGGAGTTTACCAATACTGCTAGCAAATAAACTGCTATATATCTGGCCATCTTAATTTTAGGTGTAACTGGGAGTAAACATGAGAATTCCTATAGATCTGCTAAAAGCCTTAGTGAATAATCTTATTGCTGAACTGGGGGTGGGAGATGGGGTGTTTAACTGGGAAGTCAGGTCATGGATGGATGATTATGTCATTCTTGGAGGTATGTCACCTTTTCTACCATATTGTGATAGTCATCGCTTGGGAAGAGACTCACAACTGCAGAACTACACAAAATAATTTATGATCTCTTGGGTGCTTGGGTATAACCATGGCTGTGGTTGTTTGACATTGTTCCCATTCTATAATTTCTATCTGTTTTAAAACTCATTTTTATTCTAATTAATGAAAAAGTTCACAGATGTTTGACTGAAGAATGATACTTCCCTACTTGGAATTTTTGGTCTGTTCCTAAAAGCTTCACATGGAATAGGTACATGTGTCTAATTAGGCCAGTTGAATCAAATCCAGTGAACATGGCAACAGATGGTCTTCCAACCCTGAAATCATACAGTTCCCATTTCAGCCATGGTCTAACCAAGGTGGTGGTTAGCATGTGGGTTAGTCTCTGCCTCCTCTCTAGCTCCTAAATTAACATGATATCATATTAATGTTGTAAAATTCCCATACAGAGCTCAGAACATATTAAATACTCAGTAAATGATATCTAATTATTTACTTTCAAACAATGCTGAGTGGCTGGCAGCCTCCCAAAGAGTGCTGTATATACCCTGTTTCAGGAATGTGTTCACAGACCATTGGATTGTAAACTTTATGAGGGCAGGGACGTGACTGTGTTATCTGCAGGGCCTAGCAGAGTTCTGTTACACAGTATGACCTAAATAATATTTGGATTATCATTGACTGGTCAGTGCTGTAGGCTTCTCAGAATTACAGAAAGAAAATCCTTGGAAAGGGGCTTTCACTTTTCAGAAGGAAGAACATTCGCAAAGATAGCTACACTCTCTTTTAGACAGGTCGCATCGATCTTTGTTTTTTTTTTTTTGAGATGGAGTCTTGCTCTGTCGCCCAGGCTGGAGTGCAGTGGCGGGATCTCGGCTCACTGCAAGCTCCGCCTCCCAGGGTCACACCATTCTCCTGCCTCAGCCTCCCAAGTAGCTGGTACTACAGGCGCCTGCCACCACACCTGGCTAATTTTTTTGTATTTTTAGTAGAGACGGGGTTTCACCATGTAAGCCAGGGTGGTCTCGATCTCCTGACCTGGTGATCCACCCGTCTCGGCCTCCCAAAGTGCTGAGATTACAGGCGTGAGCCACCGTGCCTGGCTAATCAATCTTCGTTTTTAAGAGATAGGGTCTCACTCTGTTGCCCAGGCTGGGATCCAGTGACACAATCATAGCTCACTGTAATCTCAAATCCTGGGCTCAAGTGATCCTCTTGCTTCAGCCTCCCAAAGCACTGGGATTACAGGTGTGAGCCACCACACCTGGCTCATTGATCTATTAGAAACAAAATAAGAAAGACAGCATGGTCCTTTTTTCCAACAGCTTGAAAAATGTGAGAACCCAAGCCTTTTTTTTTTTGAGATGGAGTCTTGCACTTTCACCAGGGCTGGAGCGCAGTAGCGCAATCTCAGCTTACTGCAACCTCCGCCTCCCGGATTCAAGTAATTCTCCTGCCTCAGCCTCCCAAGTAGCTGGAATTACAGGCGCCTGCCACTATGCCCAGCTAATTTTTTGTATTTTTAGTAGAGATGGGGTTTCACCATGTTGGCCAGGCTGGTCTTGAACACCTGACCTTGTGATTCACCTGCCTCATCCTCCCAAAGTGCTGGGATTACAGGCATGAGAGACTTTTAAACTGGCAAGTAATGTAAATTCGTGTTTTATCAAAATCCCAAGATGCTCTGCCACCATTTTTATCTCAGATAGGCTCACATGTTGAGCAAGTTGGCACCTCAGGGATGATTGGCAGGTGGGAAAAGTCTTAATAATTTGGCTTTATGATTTTACAATCTTCCATAGCAGTTTGTCCTTTACTCATAACTTTCTACACATTAGGCACAGTGCTGAGTAATTTTTATACATTCCCACTGCAAATTAAATGAGATCAGTCGTCTTTACCCCTATTTCGTATGAGGAATTCCACCTGCAGTGACTTGAGCAAGGTCTCATAATTAATACATGGTGAGGCTGGTGTGCTCGACTCTACTGCTACCCCACCCCCAAATGTTTTAATGCTGTAATTCACGTATTACAATATTCACCATTTAAAGTTAGAGGTTTTCCGTATACTCCCAGAATGGTGCAACCATCTCATTTATTCTTAAAGTTATGTACCCATTTATTTTATCTAATACCTAAGGCAGATTTTTTCTAGGTTGGTAAAAACTGATTCCACAAGTTAATTAAGCAGAATTTTACGGCACTCCATGTAAAGTAGTTTACAGGTTAAGTTTGAGCCAGACATTTGTGTTTGAATCTCAGTCCCTTGACTATTGGTTGTATGATGTTGGGTTAGTTCCCTACTTCTGTGTGCCTCAGCTTCCTTATCTGCAAAAGGTGATAAAAAAGGAGTGAATTCACTTAAAGCACTTAGAATAGAGCCTGATACACACTAAATGCTCAATAAATGTTATCTATTATTGTTGTTATTAAAAGTTTTAACACATATTTTAAAAAGCATTAACAGATCTTCATAACTCTGCATGCTACAGAATCCTAAAATTAGTTCTGAATCATGAAAATTAAATTGTCAGTGAAATATGGTCAGTGGGAATTGTATTATATCCCAATTCTTTGCAAATTGATAATCCATGTGATGTCAATTTATTAACAAAAGATCTTATACAGTTGATCATTTGGCACTCAGAAGGCATTTTCCCATTTAAGCATTACTCACTGTGACAGAGATAGCTGGTTGCCTATGCAGTATCCTTTTTCCTTCTTTTCTCATTGACAGAGCAGAGCTTTATTCTGGGTGCCCTCCGACTACACACATGGCCTCCTCCCAGCTGGAGTGGCCAAAATTGTAAATCAATACAGCTGAATAAGGCTTCCAGGAAAGGCCCTTCAGGGGAATTGACAAGGTTGGGAGAGAAGCCTTTTGCTGTTCCCCTCTTGCTCTTTCTTTGGATCTTAATCAGACTTATGTCTGGAGCTCTGACGTTAATATTGGACCATATGTTGAACTTAAGAATGGAAACCACTTGTTCAGCATGGAGCAGCAGAGACAGGAGCTGGATGCTTCACACCAAAGGTGGGCTATTTCCTAACTTCTTTTACGTGAGAAAAAAACAACCCACCCTGATGTTATTGGGTCTTTCTGCAATATAAAGCTGTACCAGAAACATATACATGTAATTTACACTTATACTTTTCTCAGTCAGCTCAAAAGGAACTTAAAAAAACAGTACATTCTTTTAACAGATCGAGCACCGACTGTGGTGTGCCAATGATTGTTCTGAGGGATGGATAAGCAAGGGAAAATATAGTCTCTGCTCTCAAGAAATTACTAAGCCTGACAGAAGAAACAGATAATCAAAAACAGTACAATGATGCCAGTGCCAGAATCAGGGGCCAGGGGTGGGACACACTTGACTTCCATGAGGACAAGCAGAATACTGAAGAGGTTACCAAGTGAGAAGGAAAGGGCATTTCAGGCAAATGCCTGACAGAAATGACCCAAGAAGCACAGTAGAAATTCTACAAGGAAATGAATTGTTTTGATCTGCATGCTGAGAATATAATCTAACGCTTGGCTGCAGAAGCCAGGTCTTCATCTTTCGACCATCCCTTCATCCTCCAAGATCTAAGTTAGTTGCGAGAAGTCCTGGTACTTGGTGGTACCAAGTAATACCTGTTCCATCAATGTTTTGCACAATAAAGAATTGCCTAGCAGACTGAGGGATTCAGAGGAGTAGGACACAGGAAGAAGCGGGAAGAGGGGTCGCTTGACAAAGACGTGGTCTCCCTCTCTGTCCTCCCGCTCTTTCCTCACTGCTGACCTAAAATGAAGGAAAAGAGTGAAATAGTTGGGATGAGAATGCTTGGTGGCCTGTTTCCTGTTGCCTCTATCTGTCCTGCTTCAATCTTCCTGCTGAATGGTGGGAGAAGACAGAAGTGTTGGGGCCAGATGTAATTTGCAGCAGTGAGACATAATGTGGCAGGCTTATAGCAGACCCAGTGGTTAGCATGAAAGGTACACAGACTTGACCTATCCCTGTAAGACACATAACAACTCCCATCACTAATCTGAACCCTGTAGTCTCCGAACATACAAATACAAATTTACAGTTTTTAATTTAAAGACCATGTCGCAAAACGAAATATACTCCTGAGGGCAATGAATTGTGAAATACATCATGTAAAAACTGTCTTGATCTGTTATAATATACAGGAAGATGTGAAAGAGTGTAGGTTCCTTTCTAGACCACCACAACAAAGTGAGTTGCACAAATTTTCAGTTCCCCCAACCATAGAAAAGTTACGTTTATACTACACTGGAGTCTATTCAGTGTACAACAGCATTACGTCTAAAACCACAATGTATGCACCTTAACTAAAAAATATTTTGTTGCTAAAAACAGCATTAATGATCACCTGGACCTTTAGGAAGTCAATCTTCTTGCTGGTGGAGGGTTTCGCCTCCATGTCAATGGCTCCTCATTGATCAGGGTGGTGGTTGCTGGAGGCTGGGGTGGCTCTGTCAATCTCTTAAGACAACGATAAAGTTTGCCACATTAATCGACTCTTTCAAAAAACATTTCTCTGTAGTATGCAATGCTATTTGATGGCATTTCAACCAAAGTAGAACTTCTTTCAAAATTGAAGTCAATCCTCTCAAACCCTGCAGCTGCTTTGTCTACTAAGCTTATGTAATAGTCTAAATCCTTTGTTCTCATCTCTACGGTGTTCACAGCATCATCACTAGGAATAAAGTCCGCCTCAAGAAACTACTTTCTTTGTTCACCCGTAAAAAGCAACTCCTCATATGTTGAAGTTTTATCAAGAGACTGCGGCAATTCCGTACCATCTTCAGGCTCTACTTCTAATTCTAGTTCTCTTGTTATTTCCACCACATCCGTAGTTGTTTCCTCCACTGAAGTCTTGAACTCCCTCTAAGTCATCCTTTAGAGTTGAAACCAACTTCTTCCAAACTGCTGTTAATGTTGTATTTTGACCTCTTCCCGTGAATCGCAAATGTTCCTAACAGCATCTAGAATGCTGAATCCTTTCCATGTTTTCAATTTACTTTGCCTACTCCATCAGAGAAATCACTATCTATGGCAGCTATAGCCTTACAAAATGTATTTCTTTCTTTTCTTTCTCTCTCTCTTTCTTTCTTTGAGAGGGAGTCTCGCTCTGTCGCCCACGCTGGAGTACAGTGGCTTGATCTCGGCTCACTGCAAGTTCCGCCTCCCGTATTCACGCTATTCTCCTGCCTCAGCCTCCCGAGTAGCTGGGACTACAGGTGCCCGCCACCGTGCCCGGCTAATTTGTTGCATTTTTAGTAGAGACGGGGTTTCAACGTGGGCTCCATCTCCTGACCTCGTGATCCGCCCGCCTCGGCCTCCAAAGTGCTGGGATCACAGGCATGAACCACTGCGCCCGGCCTACAAAATGTATTTCTTAAGTAATAAGACTTGAAAGTTGAAATTACTCCTTAATCCATGGACTGTAGAATGAATGTTGTGTTAGCAGGCATGAAAACATTGTATTTATCTCCTTTTTATCTCCAGCAGAGCTCTAAGGGTAACCAGGTGTATTGTCATTGAGCAGTGATATTTTGAGAGGAGGCTTTTTTTCTGAGCAGTAGGTCTTAACAGTGGTCTTCAGTAAACCATACTGTAAACAGATGTGCTGTCCCCCAGGCTTTGTTGTTCCTTTTATAAAGCACAGGCAGAGTAGATGTAGCATAATTTTTATTTTATTTTTTGAGATGGAGTCTCGCGCTGTCGCCCAGGCTGGAGTGCAGAAGCGCGATCTTGGCTCACCGCGAGCTCCGCCTCCCAGGTTCATGCCATTCTCCTGCCTCAGCTTCCCGAGTAGCTGGAACTACAGGCGCCCGCCACCATGCCCGGCTAATTTTCTGTATTTCTAGTAGAGATGGGGTTTCACCTTGTTAGCCAGGACTGTGTGGATCTCCTGACCTCGTGATTGGCCCGCCTTGGCCTCCCAAAGTGCTGGGATTACAAGCCTGAGTGACTGCACCTGGCCAGATTTAGCATAATTCTCCAGGGCCCTAGGATTTTTGGAATGGTACATGAGCACTGGCTTCAACTTCAAGTCACCAGCTGCATTAGTCCCTAATAAGAAGGTCAGTTCGTCCTTTGAAGCTCTGAAGCCAGGCATTGACTTCTCTCGAGCCATGCAAGTCCTAGGTGGCATCTTCTGCTAGTAGCAGGTTGTTTCGTATACACCGAAAATCTGTTGTTTAGTGTAGCCACCTTCACCCATGATCTTAGCTAGATCTTGCAGTCTACGTTAGCACTTGCTGCTTCACCTTGCACTTGCCTTATGAAGATGGTGTCTTTCCTCAAATCTCATGAACCAATCTCTGCCGGCTTGGTTTCAAACCTTTCTTCTGCAGTTTCCTCACCTTTCTCAACCTTCACAGAATCGAAGAGAGTTAGGGTCTTCCCCTGGATTACGAGAATGTTGTGGCTGGTTTCATCTTCTATCCAGACCACTCAAACTTTCTCCCTATAAGCAATAAGGCTGTTTCGCTTTCCTATCATCTGTGTGTCCAATGGAGTAGAACTTTTATTTATTGATGTATTTTGAGACAGGGGCTCACTCTGTTGCCCAGGCTGGAGTGCAGTGGCACGATCACGGCTCACTGCAACCTCAGCCTCCCAGGCTCAGGTGATCCTCCCACCTCAGCCTCCCAAGTAGCTGGGACTACAGGCACTCTACCATACCTAATTTTTGTAGAGACGGGGTTTTGTCATGTTTTCCAAGCTGGTCTTGAACTCTTGGGCTCAAGTGATCTGTCTACCTCCACATCTCAAAGTGCTGGGATTATAGGCATGAGCCACCACTTTTAATTTCCTTAAAACTTTTCCTTTGCATTCAAGTTGGCTGTTTGGTGCAAGAGGCCTAGCTTTCAGCCTGTTTTCGTTTTGACATGCATTCTTCAAGAAGCTTAATCATTTCTAGAGAGAGATGTGCAACTCTTCCTTTCACCTGAGCACTTAGGGGCTACTGTAAGGTTATTAAGTGGCCTAATATCAATTCTCTTGTGTCTCGAGGAAGAGGGAAGACCAGGGAAAAGGAAAGAAATGGGGAACGGCTGGTCAATGGAGCAGTCAGAACACACACAACATTTATTAAGTCTTAAGTCTTATATGGACATGGCTTGTGGCACCCCAAAAATAATAATAGTAACAAAGATCATGGGACACAGATCACTGTTAACAGATAGAGTAATGAAAAAAATTCAAAATAATGTGACAATTACCAAAATGTGACACAGAGATATGAAGCAAGCACAAGGTGACGGGAAAATGGTGCCAATAGACTCGCTCGAAGCAGGGTTGCCACAAACCTTCAATGTGTTGAAGATGCAGTAAAATGAGGTGTGCCTGTGCTCACACACCTGGCCTGTTAAGTCTCCTGACTCAGTAACTTTAGAGACAAAAATGGCGGCCTGTTACAATCCTCATTTTGTTATAAACAAAAAAATCATGATTTGCCTGGAGAAGAGAAAGAACTAACCTCACTGATTGCCAAGAGCTGCATAGCAGGCTTTTTTCTTCATGTTGTCTACTTTAATCCTAATTTAGCATTACCTTAATTTTTATTTTTAGAGATTAAGAAAATATGACTGACTGCTTTGTTTAAAGTTCTGCTAGAACTTTGAAGGGTCCATTGGTCAGACTCAGCATCAACACCAAAACATTAAGTAGCATTAAACGGGAAAGCCCCCAAAGACCCCATTTTCTCATTATTTGAAAAGATAAGGTCTTTAGCTCTACAATAACTATTATTTATTCAACCAGCAAGTTATAAAATATACAGATCTTTTAATAAAGTGCCTTTGTTCTTCACACAGCACTTTAACAGCAGTCTTTCCATGAGAGTTGGCTTTCAGTTTAGAAAAAATCTAGTAATTAAAAATCCAAAATTAGTGGGACAGTAAGACTTTTCCATCTCTTTGTTTTTATTTTCCTCCTTACAGGAGGAAGAATTTCCCATCTCTTTTTGGCCACTGCATATTACAATAAGCCCAACAACAAAAAAGAATCATTAACTAGGGAGGAATGTATCTTACTCCAGTTTCCCGCAGGGCAGTTCAGTAGTTAGTTTCACCCCAGTGAGTACTGACTACAGAAAGAAAGAAACAACAAAAAAATATTTTTTCAACCACATTTACTAGCTCACATAAGTATTTTAAAACAAATCCATCTGTCTTCCCTTTTGGTTTCCTTGGCACAATTTATCACAGTTCTTAACAAACTACCATAAATACCTATAAGGGGAAAATGAATTTTAGAATATGAAAGAGAGGTTAATAAATAGCCAAATATGTCAACCATTGAAAGGACCACCAATTTTAAGATTAAGCCCGATTTGCAACTTTTATTGAAATAAATGTCATCTATTAAAAACAAGGTTAATTTATAACTTGATCTCAACTTGTTTAATAGCAACTGAATTTTGACATAAAAATTGCAAAACTTCAACTAAAGAACAAATAAAACATTCAGACACAAGTTTACACTTCAAAAATTCTATCAACTTCAACAAATAATGAATGACTGTATATTAATTTACATTAGTCCTGTGGTCCAGAGTACATTTTCCATTTAAAACATTTTAATAGATCTTCTGTATAGCATGGACAGCTTCTAGTGGGAATTAGTATATAGTCTGTTCTTGATGAAGACAACACTAGACAGATGTTGCCTGATGCCTGGATAATGCTGAATGTGACAAAACCAGCGAGACACATTAAGATATTTCTCCTTTTCTTGAACTGTCAGGTCAACCTAAGTAGAGATTAAAAACATACACACACAACACAGATGTTACATAAGCACAACTATTAATATCACTTAAGTAGGAGATAGAAGTTGAAAAACAACATCAATCCCCCAAGAGTTCTCAAAAGCCAACATATTCAGACAGGAGTAAAAGTTTCAGCCCAGTGAACACTGACTTGTAAAAGTTCTTCATGTTCAATGTTATGTTCAGTACAAAACCTGATGTGCTTCCTGGGAAATATCAAGTTTTCAACAAATGGAAAATTTACATTAACTGAGGATTTGGAGGTCAAATAATTTGTTTTTTACTTCATTGGAAAGGAAGACAGATTAAGATACAGTTCTTTCTCTGGTGTCCTTTAGTAAACCTAAAAAAAGGAAATGATCCATTTCAAGTCAATATTGCTTAATATAAGGAGGGGCTATTTCCAGTAGTGTGTGACTCAGATGAAGGAGGCTGAGTAAATGCATGAGAACAGACCTTCATAATTCTGTTTGCAATAAAGCTGAACTCAATCTTTCAGTGAATGTAGCAGTTCACCCTATTTGCTATCAAGCTACAAGAATGCTCAGAGATTTGGTTAGAGAG